>NC_139221.1:332797155-332807155 GCF_055691185.1 Crinia signifera
TCCCCCCCCTCACACACACACACACACACAGCATTGCTCCCCCTCACACACACATACAGCATCGCCCCCTGCTCAGCCACCCCAAACACAGCATCACCCCCCCACACACACCAAACGCATCACACACACACAGCATCGCCCCCCGCTCAGTCACCCCAAACACAGCATCACTCCCACACACACACACAGCATCACTCACACACACACACACACACACACACACAGCATCACCCTCCACTTCAGCTACCTCAAACACAGCATCACCCCTCCACACACAGCATAGCTCCCTCACATACACAGCACTGCCACCCCCCAACACACAGCATCGTCCCCTGCTCAGCCCCCGCCCCACACAGCATAGACCCCGCTCAGCCACCACACACACAGCATCGCCCCCCTCCCCCAATACACAGCATTGCCCCCCTGCTCAGCCCCCCCAACACACAGCATAGACCCCCTTCTCAGCCACCACACACAGAATAGCCCCAGCTCAGCCACCCCCCCAGCATAGTCCACACCCCCCACTTAGTCCCGCCCTCAGCGTAGCCCCCACTTGCTGAACACTGTTCTAATATCCTGAAGCACTGCCCCCCCCCCCCCCCATACCTATATACCCCACCTGCTTGGGAGCTGTATGCCAGCTTGTCTCCATCTCCCAGTGTAGAACAGAGAATATGGCTGTAACTCACCCTGTATACATTCATCCACCTCACCCACACAACAGCCCCCACTCAGGTCATATCTCCACTGCCGAGTCCCCACTCAACTGACACTACCGCAGCCTAATCATCATAAACACTCTTATACTCTGGTGTCACTCTATAGTCATTACTGCATACCTGAGCCCCACTTATCTACCAACTCACACCTGAGGCCCCCCAATTACCCCTCACCTGAGACCCCCCACTTACCCACCACCCCACACCTGAGACCCCCCACTTACCCACTATTGTGCAGCTGGATCTTACCAGCGATATGTTCCAGGTACAGCACTGTGCAAAAAAAAGGGGGGGGGGGATGGGAGAGCTCCACTGTCACACATTGTGATGTCACTGTGATGTCAGACGCTCAGTCACACCCAGCTGACCCTGATAACGTGTCACCTTCCTGTGCTTACAGCAACAGGAATAATCTGTCCTTGGGAACAGGTGATAACACAGGAGATGCAGGAGGAGAAGCCTGTATTACCGTACAACACCGCAGGAGGAGAAGCCTGTATTACCGTACAACACCGCAGGAGGAGAAGCCCGTATTACCGTACAACACCGCAGGAGGAGAAGCCCGTATTACCGTACAACACCGCAGGAGGAGAAGCCCGTATTACTGTATAACACCTTACACGCAGGAGGAGAAGCCTGTATTACCGTACAACACCGCAGGAGGAGAAGCCTGTTTTACCGTATAACACCTTACACGCAGGAGGAGAAGCCTGTATTACCATATAACACCTTACACGCAGGAGGAGAAACCTGGGTACTTCTGTAGTTTCACGGGTCCAGTATGGCGCCGTGCGTCTGAGTCCCCTTGCGGGGCTCGCTTCGCTCGCCCATGCTGCGGGCTCGGTGGCTCACTACGCTATTTAAAATCAACTCCATGCCAACATGGATAGTGGGGGTATGAACTATCCATGTTGGCATGGAGTTAAGTTACTTTTTTTGACATATTTCGTGGTGAGCGTAGAACCGGGAAGTAGCACGGCGCCGTGAAACTACAGAAGTACCGAAGCCTGTATTACTGTATACCACCTCACACGCAGAAGCAGAGGAAGGCATCAAATATTCCGCTTCCCCCCAATAATACGGGATTTATGGGCGACCTTCTCCCAGTGGGGCTGATAGATATCTCTGTACATAGCGATACCCGTCGCTCAGTGCACAGCTGAGGATTCCCTACGGTAAGAGCAGTACAAGGCGATATCTGGATGCGGGCGGAGGACATACGTATAGGACACAGCACTGTCGGGGCCCTACGGACACAATTAGGAAGAGGTTACAAAGGATTACTGTTCCCTCTGCCGCTGGGAGACATCAGGGTTACAGAGTTTCCCCTGATGTCATCTGACACTGAACCAAAAGCTGGTTTGTCCGGAATTATGGGTGAGGGCTGCCATGTCGGCCGGGCCCCGGGGCTGTTCTTGCAGCACGACTTGGCTTTCACAACTGTCAGAGGAAGAGAGAGGTGTATATGGGGCAGATAGGGGCGTAATGGGGCAGATAGGGGCGTAATGGGGCGTACTGCATGTGCTGTCATTACTGCAGCGTGGCGAGGGTGTTATGAAATCATGAGGCGCTAGCAGGAGAAATCGTTCGATGTTCGCGACCATCGAATGATGTGTCCAGGCTTCGCTAATACAAGTCAGACTCAGCCGGGACGTGGCAGACGTCTGATGTCATGTGATGTCAGCGGCCCACCCCCAGTAGGCAACGGCCCGCCCATGTACCCATGAGAACACCCAGCATTTTCATGGGAACACCCATGGGCCAGCGTCATCACCATCCGCCCCCCCCCGCCCCGTGGCATATACAGCAAGTCCTGCATCGGCCCCCAGTGTGGGTGAGATATATACAGATTACTGGCAGAGGGGATGCTGGGGGTCCGAATACCGACAACGCTCCAGTGAGTATACATACCTCCCCCACCCCGCCGCCTAACCCTCCCGCCCCAGCAGCCCGACCCTAACCATCCATCCCCCTAACCCCCCCGCACACACAGCCCGACCCTAACCATCCATCCCCCTAACCCCCCCGCCCATACAGCCCGACCCTAATCCCCCCCGCCCCAGACAGCCCGACCCTAATCCCCCCGCCCCAGACAGCCCGACCCTAATCCCCCCCCGCCCCAGACAGCCCGACCCTAATCCCCCCCCGCCCCAGACAGCCCGACCCTAATCCCCCCCCGCCCCAGACAGCCCGACCCTAACCCCCCCGCCCCAAAACAGCCCGACCCTAACCCTCCCCCCAAGACAGCCCGACCCTAACCCCGCCCCACACAGCCCGACCCTAACCCCCCCGCCCCAGACAGCCCGACCCTAATCCCGCCCCAGACAGCCCGACCCTAATCCCGCCCCAGACAGCCCGACCCTAACACCCCCGCCCCATACCCCCCCCCCCCCCCCCCGCCCATACAGCCTGACCCTAACCATCCGGCCCCAGACAGCCCGACCCTAACCCCCCCGCCCCAGAAAGCCCCGACCCTAACCCCCCCGCCCCAGACAGCCCGACCCTAACCCTCCCGCCCCAGACAGCCCGACCCTAACCCCCCCGCCCCAGACAGCCCGACCCTAACCCCCCCGCCCCAGACAGCCCGACCCTAACCCCCCCGCCCCAGACAGCCCGACCCTAACCCCCCCACCCCAGACAGCCCGACCCTAACCCCACCCCAGACAGCCCGACCCTAACCCCCGCCCCCTAACCCCCCCCCCCGCCCATACAGCCTGACCCTAACCATCCGGCCCCAGACAGCCCGACCCTAACCCCCCCGCCCCAGAAAGCCCGACCCTAACCCCCCCCCCCGCCCCAAGACAGCCCGACCCTAACCCTCCCGCCCAAGACAGCCCGACCCTAACCCCCCCGCCCCAGAAAGCCCGACCCTAACCCCCCCGCCCCAGAAAGCCCGACCCTAACCCCCCCACCCCAAGACAGCCCGACCCTAAGCCCGCCCCAGACAGCCTGACTCTAACCATGCCCCAGACAGCCGACCCTAACCCCACCCCAGACAGCCCGACCCTAACCCCCCGCCCCCTAACCCCCCCCCCCCCCCGCCCATACAGCCTGACCCTAACCATCCGGCCCCAGACAGCCCGACCCTAACCCTCCCGCCCCAGACAGCCCGACCCTAACCCCCCCGCCCCAGAAAGCCCGACCCTAACCCCCCCGCCCCAAGACAGCCCGACCCTAACCCTCCCACCCCAGACAGCCCGACCCTAACCCCCCCGCCCCAGACAGCCTGACCCTAACCACCCCCCCCCCCCCCCGCCCATACAGCCTGACCCTAACCATCCGGCCCCAGACAGCCTGACCCTAACCCTCCCGCCCCAGATAGCCCCACCCCCCTCCTGTTTCCCCACACGCACACAACCTAAACCTCCTACCCCAGACTGCACAATGCGGCTGTTCTGCAGGTTCCGGCCACACCACGTGTAACCCCACACATCCTCCTTCTGGCCAAGTGGGTCCCACTGAACGTGTGGCCCAAGCATGACACTCAGGATGCCTAAGTTGGGATTCACAAAGAACTAACCAGCTCCTAACTGTCATTTGTCATCTCACACACAGCCTGTAACATGGCAGATAGGAGCTGAGGAGCTGATTAGTTATCTCTCTCCACTGCATACTTTCCTACATTTGAAAACTAGTTTCAGGGAGATTATAGTTGGTAGTAGAATTTTGCACAGCACCCCATTGAGGGGGCATGTCATGCTCTTCCCAAAGGGTGTGGCCAATTCCATATATGAAGAGATTGTGACCGTGGCACCTAGAAGCGTGGGTGTGCACTGCTACATCTGAGAGGAATCTTTTAAAATGACTTATATCCAAATGTAGATGAGCCCCAAAGCAGTTAGTAAGAGATACTATACTTGTAACGTGCTGGGAAATGGTGCTGAGGATTCAATGTAACTGTATCTGTCTCTCATTCCTTTTATGTATTGTGGGCAAGGTGAAATGAGCGAGATTGTTGCTATGTCAGGGAGTCTCCTGCAGAATGCAGGAGGGGAGGTAACTATGATGTAACAGTGTAATGTGGGCTAGGTGACATGAGGGAGATTGCTAGACTAATGAGGGAGAGAGGGAGATTGCTGCTATGTCAGGGAGTCTCCTGCAGAATGCAGGAGGGGAGGTAACTATGATGTAACAGTGTAATGTGGGCTAGGTGACATGAGGGAGATTGCTAGACTAATGAGGGAGATTGCTGCTATGTCAGGGAGTCTCCTGCAGAATGCAGGAGGGGAGGTAACTATGATGTAACAGTGTAATGTGAGCTAGGTGACATGAGGGAGATTGCTAGACTAATGAGGGAGAGAGGGAGATTGCTGCTATGTCAGGGAGTCTCCTGCAGAATGCAGGAGGGAGGTAACTATGATGTAACAGTGTAATGTGGGCTAGGTGATATGAGGGAGATTGCTAGACTAATGAGGGAGAGAGGGAGATTGCTGCTATGTCAGGGAGTCTCCTGCAGAATGCAGGAGGGGAGGTAACTATGATGTAACAGTGTAATGTGGGCTAGGTGACATGAGGGAGATTGCTAGACTAATGAGGGAGAGAGGGAGATTGCTGCTATGTCAGGGAGTCTCCTGCAGAATGCAGGAGGGGAGGTAACTATGGTGTAACAGTGTAATGTGGGCTAGGCGACATGAGGGAGATTGCTAGAGTAATGAGCTAGAGAGGGAGATTGCTGCTATGTCAGGGAGACTCCTGCAGAATGCAGGAGGGGAGGTAACTATGATGTAACAGTGTAATGTGGGGTTAGGTGACATGAGGGAGATTGCTAGACTAATGAGGGAGATTGCTGCTATGTCAGGGAGTCTCCTGCAGAATGCAGAGGGGAGGTAACTATGATGTAACAGTGTAATGTGGGCTAGGTGACATGAGGGAGATTGCTAGACTAATGAGGGAGAGAGGGAGATTGCTGCTATGTCAGGGAGTCTCCTGCAGAATGCAGGAGGGGAGGTAACTATGGTGTAAGTGTAATGTGGGCTAGGCGACATGAGGGAGATTGCTAGAGTAATGAGCTAGAGAGGGAGATTGCTGCTATGTCAGGAGACTCCTGCAGAATGCAGGAGGGGAGGTAACTATGATGTAACAGTGTAATGTGGGTTAGGTGACATGAGGGAGATTGCTAGACTAATGAGGGAGAGAGGGAGATTGCTGCTATGTCAGGGAGTCTCCTGCAGAATGCAGGAGGGGAGGTAACTATGATGTAACAGTGTAATGTGGGCTAGGTGACATGAGGAGATTGCTAGACTAATGAGGGAGAGAGGGAGATTGCTGCTATGTCAGGGAGTCTCCTGCAGAATGCAGGAGGGAGGTAACTATGGTGTAACAGTGTAATGTGGGTTAGGTGACATGAGGGAGATTGCTAGACTAATGAGGGAGAGAGGGAGATTGCTGCTATGTCAGGGAGACTCCTGCAGAATGCAGGAGGGGAGGTAACTATGATGTAACAGTGTAATGTGGGCTAGGTGACATGAGGGAGATTGCTAGACTAATGAGGGAGAGAGGGAGATTGCTGCTATGTCAGGGAGTCTCCTGCAGAATGCAGGAGGGGAGGTAACTATGATGTAACAGTGTAATGTGGGCTAGGTGACATGAGGGAGATTGCTAGACTAATGAGGGAGAGAGGGAGATTGCTGCTATGTCAGGGAGTCTCCTGCAGAATGCAGGAGGGGAGGTAACTATGATGTAACTGTGTAATGTGGGCTAGGCGACATGAGGGAGATTGCTAGACTAATGAGGGAGAGAGGGAGATTGCTGCTATGTCAGGGAGTCTCCTGCAGAATGCAGGAGGGGAGGTAACTATGATGTAACAGTGTAATGTAGGCTAGGTGACATGAGGGGAGATTGCTAGACTAATGAGGGAGAGAGGGAGATTGCTGCTATGTCAGGGAGTCTCCTGCAGAATGCAGGAGGGGAGGTCTATGATGTAACAGTGTAATGTGGGCTAGGTGACATGAGGGGAGATTGCTAGACTAATGAGGGAGATTGCTGCTATGTCAGGGAGTTTCCTGCAGAATGCAGGAGGGGAGGCGACTATGATGTAACAGTGTAATGTGGGCTAGGTGACATGAGGGAGATTGCTAGACTAATGAGGGAGATTGCTGCTATGTCAGGGAGTTTCCTGCAGAATGCAGGAGGGGAGGTAACTATGATGTAACAGTGTAATGTGGGCTAGGTGACATGAGGGAGATTGCTAGACTAATGAGGGAGATAGGGAGATTGCTGCTATGTCAGGGAGTCTCCTGCAGAATGCAGGAGGGGAGGTAACTATGATGTAACAGTGTAATGTGGGCTAGGTGACATGAGGGAGATTGCTAGACTAATGAGGGAGAGGAGATTGCTGCTATGTCAGGGAGTCTCCTGCAGAATGCAGGAGGGGCGGTAACTATGATGTAACAGTGTAATGTGGGCTAGGTGACATGAGGGAGATTGCTAGACTAATGAGGGAGAGAGGGAGATTGCTGCTATGTCAGGGAGTCTCCTGCAGAATGCAGGAGGGGAGGTAACTATGGTGTAACAGTGTAATGTGGGCTAGGTGACATGAGGGAGATTGCTAGACTAATGAGGGAGAGAGGGAGATTGCTGCTATGTCAGGGAGTCTCCTGCAGAATGCAGGAGGGGAGGTCTATGATGTAACAGTGTAATGTGGGCTAGGTGACATGAGGGAGATTGCTGCTATGTCAGGGAGTCTCCTGCAGAATGCAGATGGGGAGGTAACTACGATGTTACAATGTAATGTGGGCTAGGTGACATGAGGGAGATTGCTAGACTAATGAGGGAGAGAGGGAGATTGCTGCTATGTCAGGGAGTCTCCTGCAGAATGCAGGAGGGGAGGTCTATGATGTAACAGTGTAATGTGGGCTAGGTGACATGAGGGAGATTGCTAGACTAATGAGGGAGATTGCTGCTATGTCAGGGAGTCTCCTGCAGAATGCAGGAGGGGAGGCGACTATGCTCCACTGTACCTCTCCCCAAGGCTCAGTACACAGACCCTATTGTTACACAGTCAGTCGGGTGCCGGACATTCCTCCGACGTCGGAACCCCGACTGCTCCCTCGTGGGGGTCCACGCTGTGCAGTCGGGATTCCGACGTCTGACTAATGACTGTCGGAATCCCGACTGTCGGGCAAATATACCACACCCCGTCAGTCAGTCTGGCTGCCGTCACTACGACATCATATGCACTAATTATCCCGGACTGACAGAATTAGATCTGGCAATGTTTCCACAAAGTATTAACACTATCGCCAGGAGAAATGCCAGCTCTGCAGATTGTCGTTGTATAATCAGGTCAGCCGGGCCCCGGTATAATTGGTGGGTGTGGTTAAAGTGATTAGGAGTGGTCAGACCTCATTCTTTAAGAAAAAAGTTTGAGCGTCTCATGAGGGGACGCCGGTGTCTGATCCGGTAGATGTAATCACACCCACGAGCACAGAGAGAGGGGCCAGGCTGCTGCAGCTGCCTCTCTCTCCTGCTGAGCACGCAGCACTGAGCAGTGTGTGCGGGGATGGAGAGAAAGGCTGGGGGAGGGGGAACGGGACCCAGGTAAAGAGCACCCGCTCCCCCCACTCTCTGCGACACTGGCTGAAACAAACACATAAAATCCCCGGTACTTGTGTAGTTTCATGGCGCCGTGCGTCTGAGTCCCCTTGCGGGCTCGGTGGCTCGCTACGCTATTTAAAATCAACTCCATGCCAACATGGATAGTGGAGGTATGAACTATCCATGTTGGCATGGAGTTAAGTTACTTTTTTTAACATAGTTTGTGGCGAGCGTAGAACCCGGAAGTAGCACGGCGCCGTGAAACTACACAAGTACCAAATCCCCTACAATGCCCATTTTTGTGGGTTTACCGACAATATTAGCCTGGATGTGTGTCGGAATCTCCAATTCCCACCAATATGACACGGTACCACCCGCTACAGACAGGGCAGTCCTGCTATGGGGGCACACACGTGGTCTGGGCAGTGCCCTGACAGAGCTACCCCATACCCTCACCACTATAACGGGACATGTCAGAGTTACACAGGTTCTGGGCTGCTATTAGTCACCACTGGAACAGATTCCTGAGCGGACAGCAGCGCCCCCTGGTGGACAAAGAAGTAACTGCCCATTCTAATAGAACTACTAAAGAGCATCTCTACTGGGGTGTGGATGGAAAGATCAACATTGACAGAGTCAACGCATAAAAGATCAACACAAGCAAAAATGTCTTTGTGAAAAACACACACACATCCAGTCCAGCAAATACCGTCCATAGTAACAAGGAGGAACAGAAATACCAAGTCCACTCGTAGTGACCGTACCACATACTTGCCTACCTGACCCTCTCTATGCGGGAGAAAATGCTCTGTTCCTGGGCTTCCCTGGTAATGTAGGATTGCCAGCACCTGTGGTGACACCTTTCTTATCAGTTACCTGGCTCCCCACAGGTACTGGCAATCCTACATTATCCATACCTCCCAGCATGCCCCTCTCCAGGAGGACACAATGCTCTGTTCCTGGGCTTCCCTGGTAATGTATGATTGTCAGCACCTGTGGTGACACCTTTCTTATCAGTTACCTAGCTCCCCACAGGTGCTGGCAATCATACATTATCCATACCTCCCAGCATGCTCCTCTCCAGGAGGACACAATGCTCTGTTCCTGGGATTCCCTGGTAATGTAGGATTGCCAGCACCTGTGGTGACACCTTTCTTATCAGTTACCTAGCTCCCCACAGGTGCTGGCAATCATACATTATCCATACCTCCCAGCATGCCCCTCTCCAGGAGGACACAATGCTCTGTTCCTGGGCTTCCCTGGTAATGTATGATTGCCAGCACCTGTGGTGACACCTTTCTTATCAGTTACCTAGCTCCCCACAGGTTCTGGCAATCCTACATTATCCATACCTCCCAGCATGCCCCTCTCCAGGAGGACACAATGCTCTGTTCCTGGGCTTCCCTGGTAATGTATGATTGTCAGCACCTGTGGTGACACCTTTCTTATCAGTTACCTAGCTCCCCACAGGTACTGGCAATCCTACATTATCCATACCTCCCAGCATGCCCCTCTCCAGGAGGACACAATGCTCTGTACCTGGACTTCCCTGGTAATGTATGATTGCCAGCACCTGTGGTGACACCTTTCTTATCAGTTACCTAGCTCCCCACAGGTGCTGGCAATCATACATTATCCATACCTCCCAGCATGCCCCTCTCCAGGAGGACACAATGCTCTGCTCCTGGGCTTCCCTGGTAATGTAGGATTGCCAGCACCTGTGGTGACACCTTTCTTATCAGTTA
>NC_139221.1:332809655-332925886 GCF_055691185.1 Crinia signifera
GTGTAAAGCAGAGTATCTCTCCTATTGGTTGGCACCTGGCTGCTGGGTGTAAAGCAGAGTCTCTCCCATTGGCCAGAACCTGGCTCCTGGGTGTAAAGCAGAGTCTCTCCCATTGGTCAGGGCTCCTGATGGCAGTTAGGGGCAGATTTATTAAGCTCGGTGAAGTGATAAAGTGTCTGGTTTTTATCACCGGCCAATCAGCTCCTACCTGTGAAGTTACAGGCTTGGTTTGAAAAATGACAGGTAGGAGCGGTGATAAAAACCAGACACTTTATCACTTCACCGAGCTTAATAAATGTAACCCTTAGTGCCCAGGTGATAGGGACAGTGGGGTACTAGTGTCAGGACACCGGGACTTGAGGGGTTCCTGATTAAGTAGCAGGGAGCGAGGCAGGGCCCAACCTCCCTGGACAGACATCGATCTAGGTTTATGTGTCTGTGGGTATTTGTTGTATGTGCACAGGCCTGGGGCGGTCGCTGGTGGAAGTTTTGTAGCAGAGCGCACCATAGCATGACCCCTGTGTGTGATATATATCTACATACACACCCCCCCATGATAGAGTGCACACACCTTATTATCGCAGACCCAGCGCACTGCGGTGCACCAGGAGATGGTACCGTTACGCTGCGCACCAGTTGCCGCCGTTGTATTGCAGAAAGGAGGATAACAGGTTTTCCTAGCACCAAATCTATTACAGAACATTGTGTAACACCGCTGAGTGATCCCAGCATGACGTGGGAGACTGGCGGGTTTTCTGTAGCCCCCCCCCCCCCCACCCCCACCCCCGTACCCCTGCCAGTGACGGGCATAGTCCCGCACCCTGCCAGGGACACAATGAGGCAATTTTCTGCCAATAGCGTAATCCTTGTCCCAGCACTGCAGCAGAGTAGAGGGGTTTGGCCTGCACACCCTCATTTCCAAATACGCTGCTACCACTGCCGACACACTGCACAACTGCCGACACACTAAATGGCTGCTACCACTGCCGACACAGTAGACAGCAATATCTGCAGTAATACAGGATATAGAAGCTGACACGCTGTGACGTTCAGGTCTATAATGCTGCACTCACCTGACTCACTGCTGCCTCTGAGGTACGAGCCACACTCACTGCTCTGACTCCCACACCTGAGGATGGAGGGGTGGGGTGTGGGACCAAAATAACAGCCACCGCCTCCAAAATAACAGCCACCGCCTCCAGCATGTGAGGCACCCCAGAGAGACATACTGGGACTGTTATTTGGAGCAATGTACAGGAATGTGTGTGATTATCTGTTGTTTTGTTATGGAAAACATCCATGTGCTTTATATACTCTGCTGCCTCAGTTCAGGGACCTCTGGGTACTGCAGAGGTTACGTCTTCTCTCATGTGCCCACATGTATAGCAGGCACTTCCTAGTGCCCTGATTGGCTACACATGCACAGGATGAGGGGAGGAGTCTGTAGAAAGTGAAAGCAAAGAGAGGACAGAGTCAGCATATGGAGGGAGCATGGTCGCTGAGTGACAGCTGCTGGAGCATTACAAGGAGCAGGGCACTGACCTCTCATGGAGACAGCCAGCTGAGCTGCAGAGAAAGACTTTGGGAGACCCTGGAGTTTATGTGACCCCTCCGTAGCCACAGGGAGTGAAGCTGTAAGGTACAGTAGTGCTGAGAGGAGATGAGCACCCTGGCTGCTGTAAGTAAGGGGGTTATTCTGCTTGGTACGGCGGGACCGTATACGGGCGGATCGGGCTTTTTATTCATCTGCGCATGCGTAGCTTTCGCAATGCGCAGGTGCGGTGACCTCACACCACTCACAGACGGGTCTCTCCTTGCGAAAAAACCTGTCTGGAAGAGCACGGTCATTGTGGGCGGCATGGGGGCGTTTTTAGGGGAGCGGCCGGAATAATGAGGAAAACTTGGCGTAAACATGGGCGTACACGGGGGTGTGCACCTAAAATGTACGCTGCTACAACCGCTCGATCGGCGAACACACCGTGCATTTTGGACCAAAAACAGGCAGACGCCAAAGATAGCTCCAGACCACCCCTACAGATACCGTATGAGAGCGGACGCCTGGGTCTGCTAATTAACGCTGATTACTAGTCACACACATACACCTGAATGTAATAAGCAATGCTGCAGGCTATTAAGTCACAACCATTATTTCACTACCTGCAAGCCACACACAGCCCTCAAACACATTGGAAGGTTATCTTTCTATACTTCTCTACATGTAAAGGTTAGTTTCATTTTAGGTAAGATTCATTCTAAGACCTGCTTATATATGTCAAGGTAGTTAGTTTTTTATAACCATCTACACCCAATCAGAAAGTGTTTCTGTATACTTTAAAAAGCAGGACACTCAATTCACAGAAGTCGACATGTGTCAACTTTTTCACTGTAACACAAACATAACAGTCTTGTATATGGAAAAAGACACATAAACCACGTCTAAGAGCAACAAGGATGTTTTTGGACTCAATTTCTACTTGCACTGTGGCGTACACTCAGATATACGGATGGTGTCGGTGGGAAAACGGATGAGATCCGTCCGTGCACTGTGGCGTACGCTCTGATGTACGCCAGGTATCGGTGGCTAAGAGGGAGATCAGTCCGTACACGGTGGCATACGCTCAAGTGTACGCCACTCCCCATTGTCGGTGTTTGTGACCGTCTGTGGGCAGACTTTCGCTCACCGTGAGCGTACGTTTCACCAACCTAACCAGAATAAGGCCCTCATTAACCAGTGATGGCCAGGCATTTGTTTGTGATACAGACCCAGCAAGTAAAGACATTGCCAGTCAAGCAGCTGAAGCAGAACTTATATGTGACTAGTCTGTATTTGGTCACCAGCCTTTGCAAGTCACCTGTTTAACTGCTGCCTCTCTGTGAGGAAATCCGAGTTGCCACTGAAGATGTTCCTGCAAGGTAAATCTCTGTAACCTCAGACCTGAGTGTATGATACCACACATCCAACCAGCATACCTCCCAGCATGCTCTTCTCCAAGAGGGACACAATGCTCTGTTCCTGGACTTCCCTCTTAATTTATAATTGCCATCACCTGTGTTGAAGCCACTTTCTTAGCAATTTACCTGTTCAACACAGATGATGGCAATCATACATTACCAGGGAAGCCCAGGAACAGAGCATTGTGTCCCCCCTGGAGAGGGGCATGCTGGGAGGTATGGATAATGTAGGATTGCCAGCACCTGTGGGGAGCTAGGTAACTGATAAGAAATGTGTCACCACAGGTGCTGGCAATCATACATCACCAGGGAAGCCCAGGAACAGAGCATTGTGTCCTCCTGGAGAGGGGAATGCTGGGAGGTATGGATAATGTAGGATTGCCAGCACCTGTGGGGAGCTAGGTAACTGATAAGAAAGGTGTCACCACAGGTGCTGGCAATCATACATTACCAGGGAAGCCCAGGAGCAGAGCATTGTGTCCTCCTGCTGAGGGTCATGCTGGGAGGTATGGATAGTGTATGATTGCCAGCACCTGTGGGGAGCTAGGTAACTGATAAGAAAGGTGTCACCACAGGTGCTGGCAATCATACATTACCAGGGAAGCCCAGGAGCAGAGCATTGTGTCCTCCTGGAGAGGGGCATGCTGGGAGGTATGGATAATGTATGATTGCCAGCACCTGTGAGGAGCTAGGTAACTGATAAGAAAGGTGTCACCACAGGTGCTGGCAATCATACATTACCAGGGAAGCCCAGGAGCAGAGCATTGTGTCCTCCTGGAGAGGGGCATACTGGGAGGTATGGATAATGTAGGATTGCCATCACCTGTGGGGAGCTAGGTATCTGATAAGAAAGGTGTCACCACAGGTGCTGGCAATCATACATTACAAGGGAAGCCCAGGAACAGAGCATTGTGTCCTCCTGGAGAGGGGCATGCTGGGAGGTATGGATAATGTATGATTGCCAGCACCTGTGGGGAGCTAGGTAACTGATAAGAAAGGTGTCACCACAGGTGCTGGCAATCATACATTACCAGGGAAGCCCAGGAACAGAGCATTGTGTCCTCCTGGAGAGGGGCATGCTGGGAGGTATGGATAATGTATGATTGCCAGCACCTGTGGGGAGCTAGGTAACTGATAAGAAAGGTGTCACCACAGGTGCTGGCAATCATACATTACCAGGGAAGCCCAGGAACAGAGCATTGTGTCCTCCTGGAGAGGGGCATGCTGGGAGGTATGGATAATGTAGGATTGCCAGCACCTGTGGGGAGCTAGGTATCTGATAAGAAAGGTGTCACCACAGGTGCTGGCAATCATACATTACAAGGGAAGCCCAGGAACAGAGCATTGTGTCCTCCTGGAGAGGGGCATGCTGGGAGGTATGGATAATGTAGGATTGCCAGCACCTGTGGGGAGCTAGGTAACTGATAAGAAAGGTGTCACCACAGGTGCTGGCAATCATACATTACAAGGGAAGCCCAGGAACAGAGCATTGTGTCCTCCTGGAGAGGGGCATGCTGGGAGGTATGGATAATGTATGATTGCCAGCTCCTGTGGGGAGCTAGGTAACTGATAAGAAAGGTGTCACCACAGGTGCTGGCAATCATACATTACCAGGGAAGCCCAGGAGCAGAGGAGTGTGTCCTCCTGGAGAGGGGCATGCTGGGAGGTATGGATAATGTATGATTGCCAGCACCTGTGGGGAGCTAGGTAACTGATAAGAAAGGTGTCACCACAGGTGATGGCAATCATACATTACCAGGGAAGTCCAGGAACAGAGCATTGTGTCCTCCTGGAGAGGGGCATGCTGGGAGGTAAGGATAATGTAGGATTGCCAGCACCTGTGGGGAGCTAGGTAACTGATAAGAAAGGTGTCACCACAGGTGCTGGCAATCATACATTACCAGGGAAGCCCAGGAGCAGAGCATTGTGTCCTCCTGGAGAGGGGCATGCTGGGAGGTATGGATAATGTATGATTGCCAGCACCTGTGGGGAGCTAGGTAACTGATAAGAAAGGTGTCACCACAGGTGCTGGCAATCATACATTACCAGGGAAGCCCAGGAACAGAGCATTGTGTCCTCCTGGAGAGGGGCATGCTGGGAGGTATGGATAATGTATTACTGCCAGCACCTGTGGGGAGCTAGGTAACTGATAAGAAAGGTGTCACCACAGGTTCTGGCAATCATACATTACCAGGGAAGCCCAGGAACAGAGCATTGTGTCCTCCTGGAGAGGGGCATGCTGGGAGGTATGGATAATGTAGGATTGCCAGCACCTGTGGGGAGCTAGGTATCTGATAAGAAAGGTGTCACCACAGGTGCTGGCAATCATACATTACAAGGGAAGCCCAGGAACAGAGCATTGTGTCCTCCTGGAGAGGGGCATGCTGGGAGGTATGGATAATGTAGGATTGCCAGCACCTGTGGGGAGCTAGGTAACTGATAAGAAAGGTGTCACCACAGGTGCTGGCAATCATACATTACAAGGGAAGCCCAGGAACAGAGCATTGTGTCCTCCTGGAGAGGGGCATGCTGGGAGGTATGGATAATGTATGATTGCCAGCTCCTGTGGGGAGCTAGGTAACTGATAAGAAAGGTGTCACCACAGGTGCTGGCAATCATACATTACCAGGGAAGCCCAGGAGCAGAGGAGTGTGTCCTCCTGGAGAGGGGCATGCTGGGAGGTAAGGATAATGTAGGATTGCCAGCACCTGTGGGGAGCTAGGTAACTGATAAGAAAGGTGTCACCACAGGTGCTGGCAATCGTACATTACCAGGGAAGCCCAGGAGCAGAGCATTGTGTCCTCCTGGAGAGGGGCATGCTGGGAGGTATGGATAATGTATGATTGCCAGCACCTGTGGGGAGCTAGGTAACTGATAAGAAAGGTGTCACCACAGGTGCTGGCAATCATACATTACCAGGGAAGCCCAGGAACAGAGCATTGTGTCCTCCTGGAGAGGGGCATGCTGGGAGGTATGGATAATGTATGATTGCCAGCACCTGTGGGGAGCTAGGTAACTGATAAGAAAGGTGTCACCACAGGTGCTGGCAATCATACATTACCAGGGAAGCCCAGGAGCAGAGGAGTGTGTCCTCCTGGAGAGGGGCATGCTGGGAGGTAAGGATAATGTAGGATTGCCAGCACCTGTGGGGAGCTAGGTAACTGATAAGAAAGGTGTCACCACAGGTGCTGGCAATCATACATTACCAGGGAAGCCCAGGAGCAGAGCATTGTGTCCTCCTGGAGAGGGGCATGCTGGGAGGTATGGATAATGTATGATTGCCAGCACCTGTGGGGAGCTAGGTAACTGATAAGAAAGGTGTCACCACAGGTGCTGGCAATCATACATTACCAGGGAAGCCCAGGAACAGAGCATTGTGTCCTCCTGGAGAGGGGCATGCTGGGAGGTATGGATAATGTATGATTGCCAGCACCTGTGGGGAGCTAGGTAACTGATAAGAAAGGTGTCACCACAGGTGCTGGCAATCATACATTACCAGGGAAGCCCAGGAACAGAGCATTGTGTCCTCCTGGAGAGGGGCATGCTGGGAGGTATGGATAATGTAGGATTGCCAGCACCTGTGGGGAGCTAGGTATCTGATAAGAAAGGTGTCACCACAGGTGCTGGCAATCATACATTACAAGGGAAGCCCAGGAACAGAGCATTGTGTCCTCCTGGAGAGGGGCATGCTGGGAGGTATGGATAATGTAGGATTGCCAGCACCTGTGGGGAGCTAGGTAACTGATAAGAAAGGTGTCACCACAGGTGCTGGCAATCATACATTACCAGGGAAGTCCAGGAACAGAGCATTGTGTCCTCCTGGAGAGGGGCATGCTGGGAGGTAAGGATAATGTAGGATTGCCAGCACCTGTGGGGAGCTAGGTAACTGATAAGAAAGGTGTCACCACAGGTGCTGGCAATCATACATTACCAGGGAAGCCCAGGAGCAGAGGAGTGTGTCCTCCTGGAGAGGGGCATGCTGGGAGGTATGGATAATGTATGATTGCCAGCACCTGTGGGGAGCTAGGTAACTGATAAGAAAGGTGTCACCACAGGTGATGGCAATCATACATTACCAGGGAAGTCCAGGAACAGAGCATTGTGTCCTCCTGGAGAGGGGCATGCTGGGAGGTAAGGATAATGTAGGATTGCCAGCACCTGTGGGGAGCTAGGTAACTGATAAGAAAGGTGTCACCACAGGTGCTGGCAATCATACATTACCAGGGAAGCCCAGGAGCAGAGCATTGTGTCCTCCTGGAGAGGGGCATGCTGGGAGGTATGGATAATGTATGATTGCCAGCACCTGTGGGGAGCTAGGTAACTGATAAGAAAGGTGTCACCACAGGTGCTGGCAATCATACATTACCAGGGAAGCCCAGGAACAGAGCATTGTGTCCTCCTGGAGAGGGGCATGCTGGGAGGTATGGATAATGTATTACTGCCAGCACCTGTGGGGAGCTAGGTAACTGATAAGAAAGGTGTCACCACAGGTTCTGGCAATCATACATTACCAGGGAAGCCCAGGAACAGAGCATTGTGCTCTCCTGGAGAGGGGCATGCTGGGAGGTATGGATAATGTATTACTGCCAGCACCTGTGGGGAGCTAGGTAACTGATAAGAAAGGTGTCCCCACAGGTGCTGGCAATCATACATTACCAGGGAAGTCCAGGAACAGAGCATTGTGTCCTCCTGGAGAGGGGCATGCTGGGAGGTATGGATAATGTATGATTGCCAGCACCTGTGAGGAGCTAGGTAACTGATAAGAAAGGTGTCACCACAGGTGCTGGCAATCCTACATTACCAGGGAAGCCCAGGAGCAGAGCATTGTGTCCTCCTGGAGAGGGGCATGCTGGGAGGTATGGATAATGTATGATTGCCAGCACCTGTGGGGAGCTAGGTAACTGATAAGAAAGGTGTCACCACAGGTGCTGGCAATCATACATTACCAGGGAAGCCCAGGAACAGAGCATTTTCACCCTCATGGAGAGGGTCAGGTAGGCAACCCTGTATGGCGCTGTACCATTACACCGGGCGCACATCCGAGTGAGTAATGAGTGCACCTGTGCATCTGTCGGGTGACCTGGAACATGTGAGCTGTGTGGGGTCCTGAGGACTGATGTAGGGAACCCCTGTTCTAGAAGAGGTACATCTGCCGATGAAAGGGGCAGTGGGTTCTGTGTACGCACTGTTTGATGACTGACACGGGTGTGTACATATGTGTAGCCACGTGTATGTATGTGTAACACCCGGCGTGTCAGACACATCCTCTCTCTTGGGGGAGAGGATGCAGCAGCAGCAGCTGACTGACAGGTGACCCCTCGTGTTGTCTTACTGACGTCTGTCTGCTGCTACCCGCTGCCTCACACAGCATGGTGGGGAGGGTGTATACAGCCCGGGGGCGCTGATTGGAGGACGTAGGACCAGCCCTAGATACACCCACTGCACTTCAGTCACACACAGCACATACACAGCACATACACACAGCGTACATCACACACTGCACACATCACACACAGTACATACACACTGCACACAGTACATACACACATCACACACTGCACACAGTACATACACACTGCACACAGTACATACACACAGCATACAGCACACAGTGCACACAGTACATACACACAGCACACATCACACACTGGACACAGTACATATACACAGCATACATCACACACTGCACACAGTACATACACACAGCACACATCACACACAGTACATACACACAGCACACATCACACACTGCACACAGTACATACACACAGCATACATCATACACTGGACACAGTACATATACACAGCATACATCACACACTGCACACAGTACATACACACAGCACACATCACACACTGCACACAGTACATACACACAGCACACATCACACACTGCACACAGCACATACACACTGCACACATCACACACTGCACACAGCACATACACACAGCGTACATCACACACTGCACACAGTACATACACACAGCACACATCACACACTGCACACAGTACATACACACTGCACACATCACACACTGCACACAGTACATGCACACAGCGTACATCACACACTGCACACAGCACATACACACAGCATACATCACACACTGCACACAGTACATACACACAGCACACATCACACACTGCACACAGCACATACACACAGCGTACATCACACACTGCACACAGCACATACATACAGCGTACATCACACATTGCACACAGTACATACACACACATCACACAATACCGACACACAGTACATTCGCCCACAGCACATATATCACACACTGCACATACACACAGTGCATACATGAGCTTATTGTGATGTCACATGTGCGCAGGGTCTCACCTCTTCATGTGACCGATTCTCCGCCCTCTGCGCTACGTCTGCTCTTGTCTGGCTGCAGCGCGATACTGTCCTGTGCGGAGACACAAGCAGACAATAAGTGTGACTGTATGTGTCTATATATTGTGACAAGGAATCGCATACACTGGATAAGATAAAGTCTTGGTCATTATATTGTAGCAGGTGCACAGCATACCAGGCAATCAGCATAGGCAAGTATAGTTACAGCAGTGCAGCATACAGGTGCACAGTATACAGGTGTCACAGCATAGTACACACTCCTCAGAAAGCTCCGGTGGTCCCTACCGCAGCCCACACCCCGGCCCATCACCTGGGCAGCTAGTGCACCATCAGGAGCAATGAGTATCTGCCCTGGAAACACTTATATCAGGAGATCACAGGTGCTGCTAATCAGCCCTTATATCAGGAGAGCGCAGGTGCTGCTAACCAGCCCTTACATCAGGAGAGCGCGGGTGCTGCTAACCAGCCCTTATATCAGGAGAGCGCAGGTGCCGCTAATCAGCACTTATATCGGGAGAGCGCAGGTGCCGCTAATCAGCCCTTATATCAGGAGAGCGCAGGTGCTGCTAATCAGCCCTTATATCAGGAGAGCGCAGGCGCCGCTAATCAGCCCTTATATCAGGAGAGCGCAGGTGCTGCTAACCAGCCCTTACATCAGGAGAGCGCGGGTGCTGCTAACCAGCCCTTATATCGGGAGAGCGCAGGTGCCGCTAATCAGCACTTATATCGGGAGAGCGCAGGTGCCGCTAATCAGCCCTTATATCAGGAGAGCGCAGGTGCTGCTAATCAGCCCTTATATCAGGAGAGCGCGGGTGCTGCTAATCATCCCTTATATCAGGAGAGCGCAGGTGCCGCTAACCAGCCCTTATATCAGGAGAGCGCAGGTGCTGCTAATCAGCCCTTATATCAGGAGAGCCCAGGCGCTGCTAATCAGCCCTTATATCAGGAGAGTGGAGGTGCTGCTAACCAGCCCTTATATCAGGAGAGCGCAGGCGCTGTTAACCAGCCCTTCTATCAGGAGAGCGCAGGTGCTGCTAACCAGCCCTTCTATCAGGAGAGCGCAGGTGCTGCTAATCAGCCCTTATATCAGGAGAGCGCAGGCGCTGCTAATCAGCCCTTATATCAGGAGAGCGCAGGCGCTGCTAATCACCTCTTCTATCAGGAGAGTGCGGGTGCTGCTAATCAGCCCTTATATCAGGAGAGCGCAGGCGCTGCTAATCAGTCCTTATATCAGGAGAGCGCAGGTGCTGCTAATCAGCCCTTATATCAGGAGAGCGCAGGTGCTGCTAATCAGCCCTTATATCAGGAGAGCGCAAGTGCTGCTAATCAGCCCTTATATCAGGAGAGCACGGGTGCTGCTAACCAGCCCTTATATCGGGAGAGCGCAGGCGCTGCTAATCAGCCCTTATATCGGGAGAGCGCAGGCGCTGCTAATCAGCCCTTATATCAGGAGAGTGCAGGCTCCGCTAATCAGCCCTTATATCGGGAGAGCGCAGGTGCTGCTAATCATCCCTTATATCGGGAGAGCCCAGGTGCTGCTAATCACCCCTTATATCGGGAGAGAGCAGGTGCTGCTAATCAGCCCTTATATCAGGAGAGCGCAAGTGCTGCTAATCAGCCCTTATATCAGGAGAGCATGGGTGCTGCTAACCAGCCCTTATATCGGGAGAGCGCAGGCGCTGCTAATCAGCCCTTATAGTGGGAGAGCGCAGACGCTGCTAATCAGCCCTTATATTGGGAGAGCGCAGGCGCTGCTAATCAGCCCTTATATCGGGAGAGCGCAGGCGCTGCTAATCAGCCCTTATAGTGGGAGAGCGCAGACGCTGCTAATCAGCCCTTATATCGGGAGAGCGCAGGCGCTGCTAATCAGCCCTTATATCGGAGAGCGCAGGCGCTGCTAATCAGTCCTTCTATCAGGAGAGCCCAGGTGCTGCTGATCACCTCTTATATCAGGAGAGCACAGGTGCTCTCAGGGCCACCGACAGGAGGTGCCAGGGGTACAGCTGTCTTGGGCATCGGCCTCTGGAGGGGCCCAGGCAGCTGCCCACAGTGGCATGGCACCAACACCCCCCGCACCCGCACAAATCCCCCCACCCAGCGGCCAGGCACGCACAATACACAGTGCAGCCTGCAGAGCGCCGAGCCTAGGATACCGAGTCCAGGAGGAAGAAGATGCTGTGCCAGCACGTGCGAGGGGGGTGCCGCTGGGGGCCCGGGCTGAAGGTCAGTCCCAGGCCCCAACATTACTAGTGGCGGCCCTGCAGGTGCTGCTAATCATCCCAACCCTGATCACATCAGTTTCCCTGCTGTTGCTCTAAAACAGTGGTTCCCAACCTGGGGTACTTGTACCCCTGGGGGTACTCTGCAGACCAGTTGGGGGTACTTGGAAATAATATTGGTAATGGCGGAAGAAGAAAAAGTCTCCCAATGGCAAAAGAAGTCTACCATTGACAAGGTTCCATCTGCAGCGTCATCAGCGTCTCCTCGTGCTTTTGCCCAACCAGCAATTCACTGAGAGCTACCTGTGTGAACATCTGCCCCGCACTGACACGGGTGGAAGAAGCATTAATCCTAGAGGTGTTAATGGGAATTCTGGAGACAATACACAGCCAGCGGCCAGACAAAGACGGACCTGATTCCTGACATATACTAATCCACGGCTACTCCTTAATATTAGGACCCGTATACTGCTCACTTCCACTCATAAGTACTGTGGAAATTTCCAATTGAGAGGAGGGGTACTTATAAATAAAAAGCCTAATCAAGGGGTACGGGAGAGAAAAAAGGTTGGGAACCACTGCTCTAAAACCTGGACTGGATGTTCCACATTACTTTCATGTGCCGCCCGTTTTCACCCCTCTCCGCCGGGTACCTCATTTTTATTAATCGCATATACACTAACATATGTGATTAGTAACGCAAAGAACAGGTCATGTGATGAGAGCCATCCTCTCCGATGCAGCACTGTCCCTGAACTTCCCGCTGCGCACACACAGAGTGACAGGCCCGGCCTCAGGGCTCCGTGATGGATACCTCACACAGCGCTGCGGAGAGAAGCCCATAGGCTTCTATAGGGTATTGCCATATCCTCCGCAGCGATGCGGTGTGGTATGGGAAAATGCTGTAAAAACCACAATAACTGGGTTTTTACCGTGTTTTCGCTTTAGAGTATTCCCCCCCTCCCCCACTTTCCAGAGCTCGCCCACCTCGCCTTCTTCCTCCTCCCCTAGCTTCACCATAGGGCTTGATTGGAGATCAGGACCTACAAACCTCCTGGAAAGGGCATCGGCATTGAGGTGCTACTTCCCCAGATGATGCCTCACCTCAAACTTAAATTGCTGTAAGGCCAAAAATCAACGGGTAACGTTGATTCACCTCTTTGTTTGTATGCATCCATTGTAAGGGTGCATGGTCTGTGACCAACCAAAACCCCGGTCCCAATAAATAATATCTCAAGGACTCAACTGCCCACTTAATGGCCAAGCGCCCCTGCTCTACTTGTGCTCTCTGGGCAATAACTTACGGCTAAGGTAGAGGATGGGCTTCTCCTCTCCATCTACCTCTTGGTAACGGACGGCTCCTAATCCTGTCCCAGCATCCTTCTATAACACAAATTGTTATCTAAAGTCAGGTGCTTGGGATACAGACTCTGTACACAGAGCTCGTCTTACATCCGGCCAAGCAGCTTCCACTGGTCTAGACCACGTTATCTTGTCTGGCGACTGTTTTTTAATACATTCGGTTAGTGGAGCCGCTCTAGTGGTGAAATTTGGAATGAACCTGCGATAATTTCTCAACACATGGAGAAATGTGCTAAATTGTGACTTACAGTTATGATATATCACTTACATTGACTTACAGACAAATATCCCAAAAAAATATAATAAGCATAAAACGGTAAAAAATAGAAAAATGACAAAAAAAAATTCTAAAATCCAAACTACATACGACTGGTGTCTGGAAAAATATAACTGCTCACACACACACTGATTTGTACCAACGCGTTTCTGTCAATGTCAAAGGTCTAGTGACCAAAACGTGTTTCTTCGGTCATGGGAAGATGCTTTCCTAGCTGATGAAAGAAACCTTGATGTGTCTGGCATTGTTGGAATTTGTGAGACTGATGGTACGCAATCTCTATCCTATATACTGAGGAGCAATTAAAAGCATCTGTATACGCCTATAAGGGGTTAATGATTGGAGACACCATATAAAACCTTGTACACTGTGATTGGGGTACGCCCTCTAGTCTGTATATACACTTGCCTGTAAGATTAGAAGATACCTGTACATGTTTTCTCGTCCCTCCTCTAGAGGTGAGCGAGCTACGCTATAAATAATACCACCAGTTCACCAGAACCGAATTCTCGTCTAAACCTCATTATTTCTAATGGACAAATGACCTAATAATGAAGGTTTTATAACTGTTCCTTTTCATGTGATTTTTCTTCTTCGCTGGACCGGATCCATACACATTTTTTTTTTCACTTAAGGATCCACACAGTAAACTTAAGGGACATATCACACCCTATTTAATTTTGAGCTTTATTTTCTTGTTACCATTTTTTATACCACATTATTTTGATTGTTACCGCTGCGCCATTTGGTCACATCAGTTCCCACCTTTGCTGTTCCATTCTGCTTTAGATGTACTGACATCTTCTGGGTTTTGGTAGATCTCTGGGCAGCGCTGCGCCTTGACTCCGATCACTATACTTTTTGGTGTTTATGCGCTTGGGATACGCAGCCGCCATACTGACCATCGGCCATTCAAAGCACACCGTGGGAGGGCGGAGCCTTTGGCTTAACCGCTGGGACCTTAGTTCTGGGCTTTGGTACTGGCACGAAACCTGATCTAGCTTGACGCAACATTGCCAGGGTCAGGTGCCACTTTAATCACCACTGCCATCTCCTCAAATGTCTGGGGGTCCCCCTGAAGGGCCCACTGCTGCACCGAGCGGTCTAACATCCGCATAGCCTGGTCCAGTGCGACTGTTGCCACAATACTCACTGCAGAGTTTCTATCCGGCTGCAACCAGTCCCCTGCCAGCCGGGCTAGTTTGGCCAGCTGAATCCTGGGAGGCTCAGAGCCCTCCAGCTGCCAGTCACAGAACTCCTGGGCCTTGCTGGCCCTGTTACCCCAACCCTGCTGAGTATAGCTTCCTTCAGGCCAGGGTAGTAGCGTGCCTCAGTCACAGACATATCCACATAGGCTCGTTGTGCCTCCCCTGTTAAACAGGGATCCAGCCTGTCAGACCATTCCTCCGCAGGCCATCCCAAACACGTGACCAAAGGAATGCCTCTATGTCATCAGCTGGGGTGAGCTTCTGGATCCTCTCCCACCCCTGCCCACATTTTTCTCAGCTCCTTCAATTCCACATGAAATATCTGCATCTGAGCTTGCTGACTGATAGAAACATAGAATGTGACGGCAGATAAGAACCACTTGGCCCATCTAGTCTGCCCCTTTTTTAAACATGTTACCTCAAACCATATTTGATCCTTATTTTTTTGTAAGGATATCAATATGCCTATCCCAAGCATGTTTAAATTGTACTACTGTATTTGCCTCTACCACCTCTGATGGTAGGCTATTCCACTTATCTACTACTCTTTCTGTGAAGTAATTCTTCCTCACATTTCCCCTGTACCTTCCTCCCCCTAGTGTCAGTGCATGTCCTCGTGTTCTGCTGCTCCTCTTCCTGTGACGAATGTCTCCCACCTGTACCTTCCTCCCTCTAGTGTCAGTGCATGTCCTCAGGTTCTGCTGCTCCTCTTCCTGTGACTAATGTCTCCCACCTGTACCTTCCTCCCTCTAGTGTCAGAGCATGTCCTCGTGTTCTGCTGCTTCTCTTCCTGTGAAGAATGTCTCCCACCTGTACCTTCCTCCCCCCAGTGTCAGTGCATGTCCTTGTGTTCTGCTGCTCCTCTTCCTGTGAACAATGTCTCCCACCTGTACCTTCCTCCCTCTAGTGTCAGTGCATGTCCTCGTGTTCTGCTGCTCCTCTTCCTGTGACTGTCTCCCACCTGTACCTTCCTCCCTCTAGTGTCAGTGCATGTCCTCGTGTTCTGCTGCTCCTCTTCCTGTGACTAATGTCTCCCACCTGTACCTTCCTCCCTCTAGTGTCAGTGCATGTCCTCGTGTTCTGCTGCTCCTCTTCCTGTGGAGAATGTCTCCCACCTGTACCTTCCTCCCTCTAGTGTCAGTGCATGTCCTCGTGTTCTGCTGCTCCTCTTCCTGTGGCTAATGTCTCCCACCTGTACCTTCCTCCCTCTAGTGTCAGTGCATGTCCTCGTGTTCTGCTGCTCCTCTTCCTGTGACTAATGTCTCCCACCTGTACCTTCCTCCCCCTAGTGTCAGTGCATGTCCTCGTGTTCTGCTGCTCCTCTTCCTGTGACGAATGTCTCCCACCTGAATCTTCCTCCCTCTAGTGTCAGTGCATGTCCTCGTGTTCTGCTGCTCCTCTTCCTGTGACTAATGTCTCCCACCTGTACCTTCCTCCCCCCAGTGTCAGTGCATGTCCACGTGTTCTGTTGCTCCTCTTCCTGTAAAGAATGTCTCCCACCTGTACCTTCCTCCCCCTAGTGTCAGTGCATGTCCTCGTGTTCTGCTGCTCCTCTTCCTGTGACTAATGTCTCCCACCTGTACCTTCCTCCCTCTAGTGTCAGTGCATGTCCTCGTGTTCTGCTGCTCCTCTTCCTGTGACTGTCTCCCACCTGTACCTTCCTCCCCCCAGTGTCAGTGCATGTCCTCGTGTTCTGTTGCTCCTCTTCCTGTGAAGAATGTCTCCCTCCTGTACCTTCCTCCCCCTAGTGTCAGTGCATGTCCTCGTGTTCTGCTGCTCCTCTTCCTGTGAAGAATGTCTCCCACCTGTACCTTCCTCCCCCTAGTGTCAGTGCATGTCCTCGTGTTCTGCTGCTCCTCTTCCTGTGACTAATGTCTCCCACCTGTACCTTCCTCCCTCTAGTGTCAGTGCATGTCCTCGTGTTCTGCTGCTCCTCTTCCTGTGACTGTATCCCACCTGTACCTTCCTCCCTCTAGTGTCAGTGCATTTCCTCGTGTTCTGCTGCTCCTCTTCCTGTGACTGTCTCCTACCTGTACCTTCCTCCCTCTAGTGTCAGTGCATGTCCTCGTGTTCTGTTGCTCCTCTTCCTGTGAAGAATGTCTCCCTCCTGTACCTTCCTCCCCCTAGTGTCAGTGCATGTCCTCGTGTTCTGCTGCTCCTCTTCCTGTGGAGAATGTCTCCCACCTGTACCTTCCTCCCTCTAGTGTCAGTGCATGTCCTCGTGTTCTGCTGCTCCTCTTCCTGTGACGAATGTCTCCCACCTGAATCTTCCTCTCTCTAGTGTCAGTGCATGTCCTCGTGTTCTGTTGCTCCTCTTCCTGTGAAGAATGTCTCCCACCTGTACCTTCCTCCCCCTAGTGTCAGTGCATGTCCTCGTGTTCTGCTGCTCCTCTTTGTCACGGCCTGGACTGTCTGTGTTCCCGGCACTGACCTGGGTGCGCCAGTGGAGGGCGCAGGGAACTGGAAGCGAGGAGGCTTGAGATAGCTGGAGCTCATGCACGGAGACAGGAGAGAGCTGAACTGCCGGGGACACAGAGGATTGGCTGAGACCTAAGGTAGAGGCGCGGGGTCTAAGCCGACAGTGGTATTCACCAGGGACCCCCGCAAGGGGATATGGACTTAGCTGCAACTGCCGACCAGGTCGCGGCCCTCTGCCCAGGTTCCCCTGTGACTTTGGCAGAGTTTGGATAACAAGAGTCTTTAATGGGGTACGAAAACCATCGATGGTGATCGATGGCACTGAATGCTATACAGCAACACGGAGGGTTCTTGAGAGTAGTGGGATGCGGCCTGGAAGCCGGGGATGACGTGAAGGTAATACAGGGGGACACTGGAGACAATGAGAAATACCGGGGCGGCTAGGGAGCCGATACTTGAGATCACTGGGGATCGCTGGAGCGGCTAAGGAGCCGGTACTTGGGATCACTGGGGATCGCTGGAGCGGCTAAGGAGCCGGTACTTGGGATCACTGGGGATCGCTGGAGCGGCTAAGGAGCCGGTACTTGAGATCACTGGGGATCGCTGGAGCGGCTAAGGAGCCGGTACTTGAGATCACTGGGGATCGCTGGAATCACTGGGGCGGCTAGGGAGCCGATACTGGGGATCACTGGAGCGGCCTGAGAGCCGAGAGGAGACGGGCACGGAACCCACGGATAACCGGACACTGAGCAAGTAACCTGGGCTGCACGAGAAGACAGGATCACACGGCAGATGGAAACACGTGGAGACTTCTGGCAGGAGTAGAATGACCAGGACGCTGAGAGTAACACAGGTGACAGCGGACTCAGGAAAACCGGACCTCTGGAGCACGTGGGGAGTCTTGACAGGAGCTTAACGCTGGAGAACTCACAGGTAAACTGACGAGTTGTTCAAGACAAGGAGGAGACTGTGAGCTGGGTATTTATCCCTCCAGGTGATTAGGGAATCAGACGCAGGTGATGGAATTAGCCGCAGCAGCAGCACACAGACCAGGAAGTAGATGGAGTTTTACCTGGATCATGTGACCCGCAACTTGATCAGGGAATACACCTGGAGCTTACAGTGACGCAGGGGTGACTTGGAAGCAAAAGACATCACGCCAGGGATTGCCGACTGTGCCGGCAGCTGACCTACGGAGGACACTACCCCAGCGTGCCGGTAAGGGGCGCATGCGAGCAGTGCGGGAACCGGGGTTCATGACAGTACCCCCCCCCTTTAAGGGTGGGCACCGAACACCCTTTGGGCTTACTTGGATTGTCTTTATGAAAAGCTGCAATTAAACGGGGAGCATGCACATCTGCAGCATTGATCCAGCTTCTTTCTTCCGGGCCATAGCCCTTCCAATCGATGAGGTATTGGATATTTCCATATCTTTTGCGAGAATCCACCACCTTATCGACCTCGAATTCAACCCCCCGATGGGTATAAACTCTGGGGAGCTCAGGAGTAGTACTATGGAACCGGTTGAGAACAAGAGGTCGCAGTAAGGATATGTGGAAGGAATTTGGGATCTTCAGGTATGGTGGTAGCTTCAGCTTATAAGCTACGGGATTGATCCTTTGGATCACAGGGAATGGCCCAATGAATCGGGGGGCGAACTTCATGGACGGGACTCGGAGGCGGAGATTTCGAGTGGAAAGCCATACTTTGTCGCCAGGCTTTAACTGAGGAACTGCTCTTCTTTTACGGTCAGCAAAGAACTTGTATCTCTTTGAGGCTTTCTTGAGAGAAACATGTACATTTTTCCAAACTTGCGAAAAATGTTTGAGGGTGGAAGATGCGGCAGGCACTTCCAAAACTGGTAAGGGCTCAAAGATCGGTGGTCGAGGGTGATGACCGTAGACTACGTAGAAAGGAGAGTAGCCAGTAGCTGTGTGGTATCTGAAGTTGTGGGCAAATTCAGCCCAAGGCAGCCAGTTGACCCAGTTGTCTTGTGACGAGGACACATACAGGCGCAGAAATGCTTCTAGGTCTTGGTTAACTCTCTCTGTTTGCCCATTAGACTGCGGATGGTACGCTGTGGAAAAGTTCAATTTCACTTTCAGGGCAGAACAGAGAGCTCTCCAAAAGCGGGCTACAAATTGCACTCCACGATCGGAGACAATATCTATGGGAAGTCCATGAGTTCGAAAGATGTGTTGGATGAAGATCTGGGCGAGCTTGGGAGCAGAGGGCAGGCCAGTCAATGGAATGAAATGTGCCATTTTGGAGAACCGGTCTACCACCACCCAGATGGTATTACATTCTTGAGACTTTGGGAGTTCAGAAATAAAGTCCATGGAAATGTGCGTCCAGGGACGCGTGGGAATGGGCAATGGAAGGAGAGTACCTGCAGGGGACTGACGATGGACTTTATGTTGGGCACAGATAGGACATGAGGCCACGAAATCCTGGACATCCTTTTTCATGTGAGGCCACCAATATGACCGGCGAAGAATTTCCAGGGTTTTGTGAACACCTGGGTGACCGGAGAAGGGCGAGGCATGAGCCCAAGACAAGATTTTGGGCTGGAGCTCAGGTAAAACTAGCATCTTTCCTCGAGGTGGCACAGGTGACACATGGGTGGCCGCAAAAGCCGTAGGACTGATGATGGGACGTTGTTCTTGTAGCACTGTGTCATCTTCCATAGAGCGGGACAGTGCATCGGCTTTTACATTCTGGGACCCAGGACGATAGAAAATTTTAAAACTAAATCGTGAGAAGAATAAGGACCAGCGAGCTTGGCGGGAATTAAGACACTGGGCGGTCTGGACGTACAGTAAGTTCTTGTGATCTGTAAAGATGGACACGGGAAACTTGGCCCCTTCTAACAGATATCGCCATTCTTCCAGTGCAAGTTTAATTGCCAACAACTCCTGATCGCCAATGGAATAGTTTTTCTCGGCAGGGAGGAATTTCCGGGAGAAAAACCCACAGGGGTGCTGTTTGCCATCGTCTGTGACTTGAGAGAGCACAGCCCCAACACCCACATTAGAGGCGTCGACTTCCAAGAGGAAAGGTTTGTCTGTATCTGGCTGCCGGAGAATGGGGGCAGAAATAAAGGCTTGTTTTAGCAGGTGGAATGCGGACAAGGCTTCTTCGGACCAGACAGCTGGATTGGCACCTTTTTGGGTGAGGGCTGTGATGGGGGCGATGAGGGTGGAGAATCCTTTGACAAATTTTCTGTAGTAGTTGGCAAAGCCAATAAAACGCTGGACTGCTTTGAGAGTGGTTGGTTGGGACCAACTATCGATGGCTTCAAGTTTTGCGGGATCCATTCGCAACTCTGAGCCGGATACGATATACCCTAGGAAGGGTATCTGGGGAACTTCGAATGTGCACTTGGAGAGTTTACCGTACAATTTATTAGCACGTAAACGGGACAGCACTTCTTTGACTTGAGACCGATGAGACTGGAGATCTGAAGAAAAAATCAAAATATCATCGAGATATACAACAAGATATTTGTATAGGACATCTCTAAAAATTTCATTGACGAATTCTTGAAAGACGGCAGGTGCATTACTGAGACCGAAGGGCATCACTAGATACTCGTAATGCCCATCTCTAGTGTTGAAGGCAGTCTTCCATTCGTCGCCTTGGCGAATTCTGATTAGGTTATACGCCCCTCGGAGGTCAAGTTTGGTAAAAATTTTTGCCCCTTTGATACGATCAAATAGTTCAGTGATCAAGGGAAGAGGATAACTGTTCTTGATGGTTATCTCATTGAGGCCTCTATAATCTATGCATGGGCGTAACCCTCCATCTTTTTTTTTCACGAAAAAGAATCCTGCACCAGCAGGGGAGGTAGAGGGTCGGATGAACCCTTTCTGGAGATTTTCTTGAATGTATTCAGACATCGCTTTGGTCTCAGGGATTGACAGGGGGTAGGTACGCCCCTTAGGAGGGGACTTCCCAGGGAGGAGATCGATGGGACAATCCCATCGGCGGTGTGGAGGCAGAACATCAGCGGCTTGTTCACTGAAGACATCACTGAAGGAATGATATGCTGATGGAAGACCTGGAAGGCTTTTGACTGTGGAAGATCGGACTGGAGTTACTTCAGTCAAGCAATGTTTCTGGCAATAATCGCTCCATTCCACAATTTGGAGAGATCTCCAATCGATACGGGGGTTGTGGAGTTGTAGCCATGGTAATCCTAACACAAGATCATAAGAAGATTTAGGAATGACCAGGAAGTCCATACATTCTTGATGAAGTACCCCTACGTGGAATGAGACAGGGACTGTCCGATACACAATGTCACTTCCGCGGATCCTGCTTCCATCCACCGCTGTGAGGTAGTGAGGCTGGGGAAGAGGCAGGATTGGGATTTTGCACTTCTTTACCAGCTCGGCTGAGATAAAGTTCCCTGCAGCCCCGGAGTCTGCCAGGGCTGAGACTTTCAGGGTACCCACAGGGGACACAAGGGCAACAGGTAGAATTAAGTCATTGGTGGGAGGAGCTTTACTGAGACAACCTAACCTGACTCCCCCACTGCAGGTTAGGACTTGGCGTTTCCCGGACGCTCGGGACAGGACCCAATGAAGTGACCGGGGGCGGCACAGTAGATACATAATTTTTCTCTTTGTCTCCTGGACCGTTCATCTGTAGATAACCTAGATCTACCTATTTGCATAGGTTCTTCTGTGGAGGTTGTCGCAGGACGGTGCTGAGACGGAGGCGGGACTCGGGGAACTACTTTCTTTAATTTTTCTAAACCTCGCTCTTTTAGGCGCAGGTCTATTTTGACACACAAGGAGATTAAATCTTTCAGCTGCTCCGGGAGATCTCGGGTGGCAAGTTCGTCTTTGATGCGTTTTGAGACGCCCAACCAGAAGGCGGCTGTTAGCGCCTCATTGTTCCATTTGAGCTCGGAGGCAAGGGTCTGAAATTGAACCACGAATTGACCCATGGAACGAGAGCCCTGTTTGATACGGAGAATTTCTGTAGAGGCTGACACAGGCCTTCCTGGCTCATCGAATATCCGTCGGAAGGTAGAGACGAATCTCTCATAATCGGTGAGAATTGGATCAGATCTTTCCCAGAGGGGTGATATCCAATCTAGGGCAGAACCTGACAGCAAGGAGACAATATATGCTATCTTGGTTCTGGCAGTCGGAAAGTTCTGTGGTAAAAGTTCAAAGTGAATGTCACATTGGTTTAGAAAGCCTCTACAGCAGTGGTTCCCAACCTTTTTTCGTTCGAGTACCCCTTGATTAGGCTTTTCATTTTGGAGTACCCCCTCCTTTCATAAATCCCTCCTCTCCCATCGCTTCGCGCCATAAAAGTTGGTTTTTGTTAGATAGTAATGTTATTAGGTTAGCAAAATACTAACAACGTCTCTTTGATGACATTAACAGGGTTTTACTTAAAATAATGGCACTAAAAAGAATGAATACACAAATGGCAGAATTGTTGCAAATCACATATCACACATTTTAATAAAACTAAATCTTTAAATAACACCACTCCAGGAGCCAATTGGGCTACCTGTATATTTTTGATATCTGGGAGGAAACCAGATTAAACTCATGCAAGCACAGGGAAAATATACAAACTCCACACAGCACATTGTGGGAATCTATTCTAGCCCATGATGTCAGTGCTGTGAGGCAGCGATGCTAACCATTACACTGTCCGTGCTGCCACACATTAGCCAGACAAATCTTTAGTACCACCAGTATCATCCTCAATAAACCATAAAGTGCCCTTTTTACACACTACACCAGCATAGTCACCCCTCTACACATTGCAGCAGCATAGCCCCCCCTTTTTAAACACGAAGACACCAGAGCAAAGTAAAGTGACTGTGGTTCCTATTACAACAGCATCAACAAGCTATATAGGTGGTTCACATCATTTGTTTGTCCAGGATCACATTCCCTCCAACACGACCCATTGCGTCCGGTACACCTTGTTCTGTTCCTGGACTCCCCTGGTAATGTATGATTGCTGTCACTTCAGTTGAAACACCCTCCTCGTCAATTTTTATTCCACACAGGTGCTGACAATCCTACATTAAGAAAAAAGGCCAGGAGCAGAGCATTGTGTATCGAATGGGTCATGTTGGAGGCTATGGGATAGGACAGAGAACCCACCTGGAAAGTTATGGTGCAAATCCCTGTGTGCTCTCACACTTTCAAGTGTGGCACTGTGTCATTTTCAAGATAAATACAGGCCCATTATTCAAAGTAAATTGATGGCTGCCTTATAATATTGAGTGTCACACACAATCCCAGAGTCATGACCCAGTCGTCATTGGGGAAACATGAGTGTCCAGCAATGCTTTTAGTCACAGCAGCAAGAAAAATGTGCAAGACTAGAGGGACAGAGGGACAGAAAGCATACTCACCTGGCATCTATCCACACATCCAGCGATGGCGTCGTTCCGTCCAAGCAATCCTGGCGCGGAGGCTTGCTTCCAGGCAGGGCGGTGTCCTTCAGTGCGGCTGCACATGAGCCGGGGTCCGTCCTTACAGCAGCGTCTTTCTTCCAGGCGCGGTGGTCTCCTCAAGTGATTGCGCATGCGCCGGGGGTCCTCCTACCAGCCGCAGCGTCTTTCTTCCAGGCGCGGCGGTCTCCTCAAGTGATTGCGCATGCGCCGGGGGTCCTCCTTCCAGCCGCAGCGTCTTTCTCCCAGGCGCGGCGGTCTCCTCAAGTGATTGCGCATGCGCCGGGCGTCCTCCTTCCAGCCGCAGCGGCGTGACCCGGCGTCCTGCGCATGTGCCGGGTCACGCCGCCGTCAATGCCTTGCTGCGGCCGCCATTACCATACTCGGCCTTGCGTACCCCCTAACACAGCGGCGCGTACCCCCGGTGGTACGCGTACCACGGGTTGGGAACCGCTGCTCTACAGGCCTTGGGATTGCCATCATATTTATTAGGAGTAGGCAGCTGCAGACGAGGGAAATATGATGAAGCATGAGTGGCAGGCTGATTAGATACTGGTGGCGGAGGTGGCCGGAGGGATTGCTGGAGAGAATCCAGACGAGTGGACACATCCTGGAGGTATGTAATCACCTGCTGCTGCGTCGCTTCTTGCGTCTCTATACACGAGGTGACATCTTGAAGCGCCGCTGGCCCCACACTATGGTCGTGTGCCAAGTCCATCGGTCTTGAACAATCTGTCACGGCCTGGACTGTCTGTGTTCCCGGCACTGACCTGGGTGCGCCAGTGGAGGGCGCAGGGAACTGGAAGCGAGGAGGCTTGAGATAGCTGGAGCTCATGCACGGAGACAGGAGAGAGCTGAACTGCCGGGGACACAGAGGATTGGCTGAGACCTAAGGTAGAGGCGCGGGGTCTAAGCCGACAGTGGTATTCACCAGGGACCCCCGCAAGGGGATATGGACTTAGCTGCAACTGCCGACCAGGTCGCGGCCCTCTGCCCAGGTTCCCCTGTGACTTTGGCAGAGTTTGGATAACAAGAGTCTTTAATGGGGTACGAAAACCATCGATGGTGATCGATGGCACTGAATGCTATACAGCAACACGGAGGGTTCTTGAGAGTAGTGGGATGCGGCCTGGAAGCCGGGGATGACGTGAAGGTAATACAGGGGGACACTGGAGACAATGAGAAATACCGGGGCGGCTAGGGAGCCGATACTTGAGATCACTGGGGATCGCTGGAGCGGCTAAGGAGCCGGTACTTGGGATCACTGGGGATCGCTGGAGCGGCTAAGGAGCCGGTACTTGAGATCACTGGGGATCGCTGGAGCGGCTAAGGAGCCGGTACTTGAGATCACTGGGGATCGCTGGAATCACTGGGGCGGCTAGGGAGCCGATACTGGGGATCACTGGAGCGGCCTGAGAGCCGAGAGGAGACGGGCACGGAACCCACGGATAACCGGACACTGAGCAAGTAACCTGGGCTGCACGAGAAGACAGGATCACACGGCAGATGGAAACACGTGGAGACTTCTGGCAGGAGTAGAATGACCAGGACGCTGAGAGTAACACAGGTGACAGCGGACTCAGGAAAACCGGACCTCTGGAGCACGTGGGGAGTCTTGACAGGAGCTTAACGCTGGAGAACTCACAGGTAAACTGACGAGTTGTTCAAGACAAGGAGGAGACTGTGAGCTGGGTATTTATCCCTCCAGGTGATTAGGGAATCAGACGCAGGTGATGGAATTAGCCGCAGCAGCAGCACACAGACCAGGAAGTAGATGGAGTTTTACCTGGATCATGTGACCCGCAACTTGATCAGGGAATACACCTGGAGCTTACAGTGACGCAGGGGTGACTTGGAAGCAAAAGACATCACGCCAGGGATTGCCGACTGTGCCGGCAGCTGACCTACGGAGGACACTACCCCAGCGTGCCGGTAAGGGGCGCATGCGAGCAGTGCGGGAACCGGGGTTCATGACACTCTTCCTGTGACTAATGTCTCCCTCCTGTACCTTCCTCCCCCCTAGTGTCAGCAGTGCATGTCCTCGTGTTCTGCTGCTCCTCTTCCTGTGAAGAATGTCTCCCACCTGTACCTTCCTCCCTCTAGTGTCAGTGCGTGTCCCCGTGTTCTGCTGCTCCTCTTCCTGTGAAGAATGTATTTCTCCCACCTGTACCTTCCTCCCTCTAGTGTCAGTGCATGTCCTCGTGTTCTGCTGCTCCTCTTCCTGTGACTAATGTCTCCCACCTGTACCTTCCTCCCTCTAGTGTCAGTGGGTGTCCTAGTGTTCTGTTGCTCCTCTTCCTGTGAAGAATGTCTCCCACCTGTACCTTCCTCCCTCTAGTGTCAGTGCATGTCCTCGTGTTCTGCTGCTCCTCTTCCTGTGACTAATGTCTGCCACCTGTACCTTCCTCCCTCTAGTGTCAGTGCATGTCCTCGTGTTCTGTTGCTCCTCTTCCTGTGAAGAATGTCTCCCACCTGTACCTTCCTCCCTCTAGTGTCAGTGCATGTCCTCGTGTTCTGCTGCTCCTCTTCCTGTGACTAATGTCTCCCACCTGTACCTTCCTCCCTCTAGTGTCAGTGGGTGTCCTAGTGTTCTGTTGCTCCTCTTCCTGTGAAGAATGTCTCCCACCTGTACCTTCCTCCCTCTAGTGTCAGTGCATGTCCTCGTGTTCTGCTGCTCCTCTTCCTGTGACTAATGTCTGCCACCTGTACCTTCCTCCCTCTAGTGTCAGTGCATGTCCTCGTGTTCTGTTGCTCCTCTTCCTGTGAAGAATGTCTCCCACCTGTACCTTCCTCCCCCTAGTGTCAGTGCATGTCCTCGTGTTCTGCTGCTCCTCTTCCTGTGACTAATGTCTCCCACCTGTACCTTCCTCCCTCTAGTGTCAGTGTGTGTCCTCATGTTCTGCTGCTCCTCTTCCTGTGACTAATGTCTCCCAACCTGTTCCTTCCTCCCTCTAGTGTCAGTGCATGTCCTCGTGTTCTGCTGCTCCTCTTCCTGTGAAGAATGTCTCCCACCTGTACCTTCCTCCCTCTAGTGTCAGTGCATGTCCTCGTGTTCTGTTGCTCCTCTTCCTGTGAAGAATGTCTCCCACCTGTACCTTCCTCCCTCTAGTGTCAGTGCGTGTCCTCGTGTTCTGCTGCTCCTCTTCCTGTGAAGAATGTCTCCCACCTGTACCTTCCTCCCCCTAGTGTCAGTGCGTGTCCTCGTGTTCTGCTGCTCCTCTTCCTGTGAAGAATGTCTCCCACCTGTACCTTCCTCCCTCTAGTGTCAGTGCATGTCCTCGTGTTCTGCTGCTCCTCTTCCTGTGAAGAATGTCTCCCACCTGTACCTTGTTATAACCCCTGATATATTTGAAAGTTTCTATCATGTCCCCCCTTTCCCTTCTCTGCTCCAAAGTATACATATTAAGATCTTTTAGTCTTTCCTGGTACGTTTTGTGATGTAGGCCATGCACCATTTTAGTTGCTCTTCTTTGTACAGTCTCTAATGTATTTATATCCTTCTGGATATATGGCCTCCAGAACTGAACACAATACTCTAGGTGAGGTCGTACCAATGACCCTATACAGTGGCATTATTACTTCTTTCTTTCTACTGCTGATACCTCTCCCTATGCAACCAAGCATCTGACTTGCCTTCTTCATTGCTTTGTTACATTGCCTACCTGCTTTTAAGTCCCCTGAAATAGTGACACCTAGATCCCTCTCTTCCTCAGTAGTTTCCATTATAGTGCCATTTATACTATATTGAGTCTTTGGATATCTGAGACCCAAGTGTATGATTTTGCATTTTTTGGCATTAAACTGTAGTTGCCATGCTCATGACCATTCCTCTAATCTACCTAGATCCTCAATCATTTGTTTTACCCCTCCTGGTGTGTCTACCCTGTTGTATACCTTTGTGTCATCTGCAAAAAGGCACATTTTTTTATTATTATTATTATTATTATTATTATTATTATTGTCACGACCCACCGGTCACCTCTTCAGATACATCAATCTGAGCAGCTCCGGCCGTGACTGGCGTTCACTTTGGACACACAAGTCCCCTCTATGAGGTACACTGCCCACCAATGCAAGTTCAAGAAACGGACGCTTGCATTTGTCCGGATACACAATACAATATATAAAACAGTTTGTAACGTTGACCGATCTCTGTTGGCTTAGATCTTCAGAACACAGAAGCAGAACTGGAATATGTATTATTTATTCCTAGAAATACTAAAGCGCTTTAGTGATAAAAATGGTTACAAGATGGTTACAAATATTTTAACAGTACACACAAGAGAAGTACATCTCAAACAAAATAAAAGGGAAAAAAGACAGAACTGTATCTTACACCCAAGTACTGGTTCTGTAGTGGGGGGGTCTCCACATGAAACAAACAGGTCGCTTCCAGCCAGCTTGCCCCCCCCCCAAGAAGTACCATTGAAAAATTGACAAGACAGCGGTTTTATCTGCAGACTCCCTCATCCCTCCCACCCTTGGGAGTTTGACCATTTCCCTGCTGGACCTAGTGAATGTCCCTAGATCATGGATCGTTTACATGAAGAATTCGTCTGCTGTTTTCAACGTGATTGATACCCATTCCTTAGCCAATGAGATGCATAACAGACAGGCTTCACTGAAAAGATATCTGAACTGAGGAGGTAGACAATCTGTGACCTCTCTTCTGGATCATGGTTTATGAGGAGTCTCCGATCTTATCTGACAATTTAACTTCAGAGGATTCTACAGATGGTCAGTCTGAGGGAATACAGACCCAACCTCCCTGGGTCACCAACAGTTTAGACTAGGGTGGCCAAGAGTTTCCAATCCCGGGATTTCGGGATTAGACTGCGCAGTCTAATGCCGGGCAGCGTCTGAGCGGGTGCTCAGCAGCTGCACGGCTTCTCCCGTAACCGGGCAGCGCGGCTCTGCGCAGTGTGACGACGTCAGAGGTCACGCTGCGCAGGCCGCACAGGCTGCCTGCCTCCGTCCTGATTCCGGACCAGTCCGCCCAGCAGCAGACCAGCCCGCTTACCCACTAGCAGACCACCCCAGCTCGCCCACCCACCCGGTCGCACCACGCATCTGTAAGTAAATATGCGGGGTGGCCGAGGCGGGTTTTTTATATTAGGAAAGCCAATCCCCGGATTGAAAAAATGCCCTGGTATTGGCATCCCTAGTTTAGACGCATCATACAAGACGTGCGCTGATCTCACACAAATTATAATAGCAGACATAATTTTACAAGCAATACCAGAAATACATTAATCTCACACATAATAATACCAGGAGGCATGCTTTATTCGAGCCATCACCTGATCGGATCGCGACAATTATTATCATCCTCTATTTATATGGCGCCACAAGGGTTCCGCAGTGCCCAATGACAGAGTACATATAATCAAAACAGGAAAACAGTGACTTACAGTTGAAGACAATACAGGACAAGTACAGGGTAAATTATTATAGAAACATCAGCTGATTACTGCAACATAAGTATGCAGGTGGCAGCAAACAGCATGCTTTGGTGCAGTCGAGGACTACTGAAGTAAGAAACGATAAGCATTCCATTTCTAATATCACCAATAAAGAGATTAAAAAGCACTGGTACAAGTACAGATCCCTTTGGTACACTTATAACCTTTACCTCCTTTACCTCTCTGTTTTCTGTCCTGTAACCAAGATCTTATCCATTCAACCATCTTAGAATCCAATCCAAAGCTTTCAAGTTTATTTAACAGTCTTTGATGTGGGACAGTGTCAAAAGTTTTACTAAAGTCTAGATAAGCTACATCTACAGCCCCACATTGATCTATTACTTTAGTCAACCAGTCAAAAAAGTCAATAAGATTTGTTTGACATGATCTTCCCCCTGTAAACCCATGCTGTTTCGGATCCTGTAAGTTGCTGGTTTTGATATATTCTACAACTCTTTGTTTTAAGAGTGTTTCCATCAATTTCCCTACTACTGATGTAAGGCTCACTGGTGGATAGTTTATTACCTTCTTCCTTACTTCCACTTTTGTGCAGTGGGACTACATTCGCTGATTTCCAGTCTTCTGGGATTACTCCAGTCGCTAGTGACTGGCCCCATTGATTTATCCACTTTCAGTTTTGAAAGTTCTGTTAGGACTTTCTCCTCTGTAAATGTACTTGTTTATCCCTCATTTTTCTGAATATACTTGCAACTTAACTGTGGCCCCTTCCCCTCTCTCTCAACAGTGAATACTGAGCAGAAATAATTATTAATATGATCTCTGTTAGGCGCCGGAGTGAGCTCTGCCATCTCCCAGCTCACCTGGACGCTGCAGGAGCAGGGACCACGGCGCCTCCAACCATCTCCGGGCAGCTCGGGGTGGAAGTGTTGGGTCGTTGCTAGGCAATGCCCCAAACTTCCGCCGCACATATAGCAGAGAAGCGTCGGGGACGTTGCTAGGCAATGCCCCTAGCTTCCGGCATTCACGGGCACACGCTGCTGACGTCACCCATGCCTGCAGGCGGGGTGACCGGTATTAAGGCATCCTGTCCCTCACCATGGTGCCGGTTATAGCGTCCTGACCCTACTTTGCACCAGTCTGTGATGTGTTCCTGGTTCCTGAGTTCCTGTCAGCATTCTCAGCCATTCTGTGTTGTGTCTGTGCTGCTGCAGTGGAGAGATCTCATCTGTGGTTCTCACTTCTCCCCAGATAAGTCAGGGGATCTCCCTGCAGCCTTCTTTTATATTGTGTACTATTCCATCTTTGTGCATTGTTGCGTCCATATTGCATAATACCATCTCTGTGCATTGTTACGCCGGTGTTGCATATTATACCACCCCTGTGCATTGTTGCGCCAGTATTGTTTATTATACCATCCCTGTGCATTATTGCGCCAGTATTGTCTTGTGCATCCCATTGTGCATTGTTGCACCCAGGGCTTTCCATTTCGGATTTTGGCACCTAGGGGGTATCCCAGCTAGCCCCACTATTGGTAGTTTGCTTTCCTTTTGCGCTTGGATCACCTCCGTGAACACGTTGTCTCTCTTAAGGCCTGGCGGCATTGGGGTTGGAGCCGGCATAACCAGCTCCTTCGAAAGCGGCTGTTAGAGGTGAAGGTTAGCGTTGAACGTGTTCACGGACCACGGTTTGGGGCAACAGAGTTAGGGGGCAGGTTGGCGGTGCTCCTTCAGGCCCTTACATTATAACCGGCCAAAAATATATTACAGGGATACGACTATCGGGCAAATTTTGTTAGTACCTCTGTGGTTTCCAGGCCATCATGGAGCCCAGTGCAGGGAGTCCGTCACAGGTTCTTTCCGATCAGGTCGTCTTCTTACTCAGCAGATGGTTGAGTTGTCCCTACGGGTAGAGACTCAGGAAGAGGTCCGGAGGCCCACTCATACCACTTCCCTAGTTAAGGAACCCAAGGCGAACCTGCCTTCTCGGGTGATCGCAAACAGTTTTTTAACTTCCGGGAGAGTTGCAAACTTTACTTTAGGCGTCATCCTGTTTCCTCTGGAGTAATTTCTCTGCTCCAGGGGGATCCCCAGACCTGGGCCTTTGGTCTTATGGCCGATAATCCAGACCTTCGGACAGTTGACGCCTTTTTTCATGCTCTAGGGGTGTTGTATGATGACCCGCATAAGGCGGCTTCAGCTGAGGCCCACCTCAGGTAGCTTAGACAGGGTTGCCGGACTGCTGAGGTTTATTGTGCTGAATTTCGCAGGTATGTGAACGATACTGCATGGAACGATCCGGCTCTGCGGAGTCAATTCCGACTTGGCCTTGAGGACCAGATCAAGGATTTCCTTGTGCAGTATCCGACTCCAGCTTCATTGGAGGAGCTTATGCAGTTGGTGATCCGTATAGATAGGCATATCCGGGAGAGACGCTCTGAGCGGGAACCGTTGTCCTCTCCTTTCCCTGGGGCGATTTGGTATCTTCGTTGTAGTATACTTGGATGATATTCAGATTTTTTCTTCCTCGTTGGAGCAACACCGGGGGCATGTTCGGGCAGTTCTTCAGAAACTCAGAGGGAATAATCTGTATGCCAAACTCGAGAAATGTGAGTTTGAGGTCCGACAAATCTTTTTCCTGTTATACATTATTTCTCCTGAGAGTTCCAAATGGACCCAGCCAAAGTCCAGGCTATTGTTAACTGGGTGCAGCCCACAAACCTTTAAAGCCGTTCAGAGACTCCTTGGCTTCGCTAATTACTATCGAAGGTATATTCCTCCATTTTCTGCCATTGTTGCCCCCATCGTGGCACTCACAAAAAAAGGAGCGGACCCTTCTTCTTGGTCCACAGAGGCCCTAGGATCCTTCAAGAAGTTAAAACAGGCATTTCTGTCCTCCAGTGTTCTTAGGCATCCCAATCCAGATATTCCTTTTATTCTGGAGGTAGATGCCTCGGAGGTTGGCATTGGGGCTGTACTGTCTCAAGTGGACACCAAGGATGGTATCCTTCATCCATGTGCCTTTTACTCCCGGATGTTTTCCCCTGCGGAGAGCAATTATGATGTGGGTAACCGGGAACTTCTTGCCATCAAGTGTGCCCTGGAGGAGTGGAGACACTGGTTGGAGGGAGCAAAACATCAAGTTACCATCCTCAGGGACCACAGAAGAATTTACAAACTGCCAAGAGACTCAATGCCAGACAAGCCAGGTGGGCTTTGTTCTTTGCACGATTTTAATTTCCTCATTACTTTCAGGCCAGGTTCTAAGAATATCAAAGCCGATGCCTTGTCCAGAAGTGGTTGTCTGCGGTCCAGGAGGTCAGCTCTATTCAGGAACCCATTATTCCTCCATCTTGTATTTGTGTTGGGCTGACACAGGGTCTCTTGGATAAGTTCCTACTGGCACAGTCTGAAGCACCTTCCTTCTGGTAGGCTGTTTGTCCCTCTCAAACTTCGTGAATTATTTTTTTTATTTTTTGAATTTCACTCTACCAAGATGGCTGGCCATCCCGGTATTTCTAAGACTCTAGAATTGTTGTCTCGGTCAGTATGGTGGCCATCAATGAGCGACGATGTGTAGAGGCTGGTCCGTTTCTGCGAAGTCTGTGCCAGAAATAAGTCCCTCCGTACTGCACCAGTTGGTCCGCTGCAACCTTTGGAAATTCCAGTGAAACCTTGGACTCAAATTTCAATGGATTTCATTGTAGATTTACCCTGGTCTGAAGGTCATGATACCATCTGGGTGGTGGTTGACCGCTTCAGTAAAATGGCACATTTTATTCCTTTAATCGGTCTTCCTTCCACCCGGAGATTGGCAGATTTGTTTTTGACCCATATCTTTTGTCTTCACGGCCTTCCTCTGGATATTGTTTCTGACAGAGGCGTCGTTTGTTGCCAAGTCATGGAAATCTATCTGTACTGTTTTAAGTATTAACCTCAGCCCGTCATCCGGGTATCATCCGCAGTCCAACGGACAGACAGAGAGGGTTAATCAGACCCTGGAACAATTTTTACGGTGCTATATTTCTAAATACCAAAAGAACTTTTTTCTGTAACCTTGGATTTCACCCCAGAGCGAATTCTTTTGAATCACCATCTCCAGGAGGGATTAAGTCCGGTTGGGTATCAGGAAAGAGGAGGGTTTGGAGCAAGGCTCTGCTTTTTGCGGTTTAGTGATGGTCACAGAAGGCCATGCTCCTTTAAATCTGGGGACTGCGTTTGGCTTTCTACAAGGAATATTAAACTTCGCCAATTCTCACAGAAGCTGGGTCCTCGGTTTATTGGCCCATTCAAGATCTTAAAGCAGATCAACCCGGTGGCATTTAGACTCCAGCTTCCCAGAACCTTAAGAATCCACAATACTTTTCATTGCTCCCTTTTCAAACCTGCGTCTAAACCCAAGATACAGAGACCTGCACCCGTTTGTGTCCAAGGCCACAAGGAAGGGGTATGGTCCTGAAGAAAGGTCCTGGGTTCCAGATAAAAGGTTACACGCTCCCTCTTTAAAAAATAAGTTTTTTAGAGTTTCTGGATAAGCCTGGATTTAGGGGTAATTGTACCCCTCCTCAAGGGGAGGGGTACTGTTAGGCACCGGAGTGAGCGCCGCCGTCTCCCAGCTCACCTGGCAGCTCCGGCGCTGCAGGAGCAGGGACCACGGCGCCTCCAGCCATCTCTGGGCAGCTCTGGGCGGAAGTGTCGGGTCGTTGCTAGGCAATGCCACGACCTTCCACCGCTCACATAGCAGAGAAGCGCCGGGGACGTTGCTAGGCAACACCCCGAGCTTCCGCTGCTGACGTCACCCGTCCCCCGCACCTGCGTCATGGCCTCATTACCATGAGAACACCCATGAAATGCTGGACGTTCCAATATGCTAATGGGACAGCCCGCCGAGCCCCCCCCCCCCCTGCAGAGATGGGTTGTTCGCTGTGGGTGATGCGCAAAAGCACACGGCCATGGACCATAATGAGGTCCTCAGTACTGCGCAGAAGTGTTCGCCCGTTGTCACACATGCTGCACGGTAAGGCGCTTATAACAACAGAATGCAAAGTGACTGAGCAGAGGATGTAATCACATCGGTATTTGGGGAGACCGCCCCTCTCCTTCACACCAGCGTCCCTTCCTCTAGCGTCACGTGCCCACAGTCAGGGATTTGGGAGGATTACGTGTGAAGCCCCCCCGGGGACTCGTATACAGGACTCTATGTGACAGGCAGCTGCTGGTAGTATGAGAGATTCCGTCGCTGCATCTATGAATGCTGAGTATTACATTACCAGCCGGCATTAGCTCTCAGGGGAACGTTAATAATGGTTCAGCTCACTAATTATCTGTATATATCACCTCCCAACACCTGCAGACCATGAGCTGCCTGTGGTAATCATGTCTCACCCCTATAACCCCGGCAGGGGCACAATGACCCCTAGACCGGTCACTTACCTCTGGCTGTGGTATACCACCGGCCCCTCTCCTGGGAATAGACCTCACACCCGGCTGTCCCGGAGATTATAACTGGGGGTACTGTCACAAGACGGGGCCCCTGCCGTCACTATTTCCCACTGACTTATTCCAGGACATGGCATGTCACATGTGTGTTGTCAGGCCTCAGATTACATGTGTTGTGTAAGTCTATGAGCGCAATGCCCCCTCGTGTCCCCCGCCCTCCATGCACTTTATAGCATCACTGCAGCTGATTCAGCTGGGATACAATTAGCTTAATCCTACAAATGTAACAAAATAATTGGTTCTTGCAATGATGCAGACATCTGATTGGAGGAATGGAGGAGATACGGTATCGTGAGGGTTTAGCATCTGGGGTGCAGGAGTGCTAGCTCTCTGGCCCACCTCGCACATCTGCGGTGACATGTAATAGGATGTGAATCCCGGTAAAATTCACACTTTTTTTCTGTGCAATTCGCACATTTCAGATACCTTCCAGATGTTTTCCCATTCTAAAGTATTATTTACAAATGTAATGGGGTGCGATTTTTGGTAAACCGTGGCTGGTCCGTGGGGGGGGGGGGGGGGGGGGGTTTAGAACCCCGCCATTAAAGGGGGGTCCCCCATCCAGGGCTAAAATGATGCGTTCGCTCAGGACAAGGCCATAAGTAAGTCGTCCATTCTGTGGTATCACCCCCCCTGACCCCTTTTCACTCCCTGCGGTGGCCTCACCCCCTGCCTTACTGAACTGACGGCCCTCTTGTGGAGTAGGAAAGTATGCGGTGGTGACAACACCACTTCATCGTAAATATCTGCCACTTAATTCTGTGATGCATATGGGTCACACAGCACTATAATTCCCCTATGGCTTCCTCATATATCCAGGAGATCCTGACACCAGCAGCTGTGTATCCCCAGTGCCGACTCCATTCCACACAGCGGCGCACAGGAGACCCCTAGTGGCCATTGCATGAACATTCGCCCATTGCTAACCTCATGACGGAGTTATTAGCACATAACTGAGCCAGTGGAGTATCTAAGGGTGCAGTGTGCTCAGTGTACATGGGCCCCTGAGTACCAACGGGCCCACACAGCGCACATTGCACCCATTTTGGTAATACTTACCCTCCAGTATCCAACGACAATGGCAGGAGCGCCGCATAAATTGCTGGTAGGGTCTGAGCACTAGAGCCCAGAGAGGAGAGGCCACTGGCCGATGAGGCTGCACAGTGCAGCAGAGGTTCGCACATGGACAGTAGGGTCTGAGCACCAGAGAGGAGAGGCCACCGGCGGAGGAGGCTGCACAGTGCAGCGGAGGTTCGCACATGGACAGTAGGGTCTGAGCACCAGAGAGGAGAGGCCACTGGCCGATGAGGCTGCACAGTGCAGCAGAGGTTCGCACATGGACAGTAGGGTCTGAGCACTAGAGCGCAGAGAGGAGAGGCCACCGGCTGAGGAGGCTGCACAGTGCAGCGGAGGTTCGCACATGGACAGTGGGGTCTGAGCACTAGAGCCCAGAGAGGAGAGGCCACTGGCCGATGAGGCTGCACAGTGCAGCAGAGGTTCGCACATGGACAGTAGGGTCTGAGCACCAGAGAGGAGAGGCCACCGGCGGAGGAGGCTGCACAGTGCAGTGGAGGTTTGCACATGGACAGTGGGGTCTGAGCACCAGAGCGCAGAGAGGAGAAGCCACCGGCCGAGGAGGCTGCACAACACAGTGGAGGATCGCACGTGGACAGTAGGGTCTGAGCACTAGAGAGGAGAGGCCACTGGCCGAAGAGGCTGCACAAAGCAGCGGAGGTTCGCACATGGACAGTAGGGTCTGAGCACCAGAGAGGAGAGGCCACCGCCCATGGAGGCTGCACAAAGCAGCGGAGGTTCGCACATGGACAGTAGGGTCTGAGCACTCGAGCGCAGAGAGGAGAGGCCACCGGCGGAGGGGGCTGCACAGTGCAGCGGAGGTTCGCACATGGACAGTAGGGTCTGAGCACCAGAGCGCAGAGAGGAGAGGCCACCGGCCGAGGAGGCTGCACAGTGCAGCGGAGGTTCGCACATGGAAAGTAGGGTCTGAGCACTAGAGCGCAGAGAGGAGAGGCCACCGGCCGAGGAGGCTGCACAGTGCAGCGGAGGTTCGCACATGGAAAGTAGGGTCTGAGCACTAGAGCGCAGAGAGGAGAGGCCACCGGCTAAGGAGGCTGCACAACGCAGCGGAGGTTCGCACATGGACAGTAGGGTCTGAGCACCAGAGCGCAGAGAGGAGAGGCCACCGGCCAAGGAGGCTGCACAGTGCAGCGGAGGTTCGCACATGGAAAGTAGGGTCTGAGCACTAGAGCGCAGAGAGGAGAGGCCACCGGCCGAGGAGGCTGCACAGTGCAGCGGAGGTTCGCACATGGAAAGTAGGGTCTGAGCACTAGAGCGCAGAGAGGAGAGGCCACCGTCCGAGGAGGCTGCACAAAGCAGCGGAGGTTCGCACATGGACAGTAGGGTCTGAGCACTAGAGCGCAGAGAGGAGAGGCCACCGGCGGAGGAGGCTGCACAGTGCAGCGGAGGTTCGCACATGGACAGTAGGGTCTGAGCACCAGAGCGCAGAGAGGAGAGGCCACCGGCTAAGGAGGCTGCACAACGCAGCGGAGGTTCGCACATGGACAGTAGGGTCTGAGCACTAGAGCGCAGAGAGGAGAGGCCACCGGCCGAGGAGGCTGCACAGTGCAGCGGAGGTTCGCACATGGAAAGTAGGGTCTGAGCACTAGAGCGCAGAGAGGAGAGGCCACCGGCCGATGAGGCTGCACAATGCAGCGGAGGTTCGCACATGGACAGTAGGGTCTGAGCACCAGAGCGCAGAGAGGAGAGGCCACCGGCGGAGGGGGCTGCACAGTGCAGTTGAGGTTCGCACATGGACAGTAGGGTCTCAGCACCAGAGCGCAGAGAGGAGAGGCCACCAGCCGAGGAGGCTGCACAGTGCAGCGGAGGTTCGCACATGGACAGTAGGATCTGAGCACTAGAGCGCAGAGAGGAGAGGCCACCGGCGGAGGGGGCTGCACAGTGCAGTTGAGGTTCGCACATGGACAGTAGGGTCTCAGCACCAGAGCGCAGAGAGGAGAGGCCACCAGCCGAGGAGGCTGCACAGTGCAGCGGAGGATCGCACATGGACAGTAGGGTCTGAGCACTAGAGCGCAGAGAGGAGAGGCCACCGGCCGAGGAGGCTGCACAAAGCAGCGGACGTTCGCACATGGACAGTAGGGTCTCAGCACCAGAGCGCAGAGAGGAGAGGCCACCGGCTGAGGAGGCTGCACAGTGCAGCGGAGGTTCGCACATGGACAGTAGGGTCTGAGCACCAGAGAGGAGAGGCCACCGGCCGAGGAGGCTGCACAAAGCAGCGGAGGTTCGCACATGGACAGTAGGGTCTGAGCACCAGAGAGGAGAGGCCACCGGCCGAGGAGGCTGCACAAAGCAGCGGAGGTTCGCACATGGACAGTGGGGTCTGAGCACCAGAGCGCAGAGAGGAGAGGCCACCGGCCGAGGAGGCTGCACAATGCAGAGGAGGTTCGCACATGGACAGTAGGGTCTGAGCACTAGAGCGCAGAGAGGAGAGGCCACCAGGCCGAGGAGGCTGCACAAAGCAGCGGACGTTCGCACATGGACAGTAGGGTCTCAGCACCAGAGCGCAGAGAGGAGAGGCCACCGGCCGATGAGGCTGCACGCGGGCCTCCTCCTCCATTAAGACTCCTTATAACACGCATGCAGTAACACACGCTCCTATCACGCACATGGGGGGGTGGAAATAGAGGATACAAAAAAGGTCGACATGTTTTTAAAGATTATTTTGTTGTCATTTTCTGTGTTTTGTCTGTGACCTCATCAGTGTGAAAGTCTACACTGGCCACAGGCCACTATTCCAAACCACAGTCCACGTTAACGGTAAACCAAACAAAGGCTGGAAAGAATGGGGGGAAAATTAAAAAATTCTGTCGGCCATCTGTGAATTGGCCATTTTTATGTCAACACATTGTCCTCAGCCCACGATTGGGGGGGCACAGTGCCAATGTCCTCAGCCCACGTTTGGGGCACAGTGCCAATGTCCTCAGCCCACGTTTGGGCCACAGTGCCAATGTCCTCAGCCCACGTTCGCTACATATTACAGGAAAGTCCTGGATACATTGAGCCCCGACCTCACTCCCTCCAGCCAGATCCCCGACCTCACTCCATACATACAGAGCCCCGACCTCACTCCATACATACAGAGCCCCGACCTCACTCCATACATACAGAGCCCCGACCTCACTCCATACATACAGAGCCCCGACCTCACTCCATACATACAGAGCCCCGACCTCACTCCCTCCAGCCAGATCCCAGACCTCACTCCATACATACAGAGCCCCGACCTCACTCCATACATACAGAGCCCCGACCTCACTCCATACATACAGAGCCCCGACCTCACTCCATACATACAGAGCCCCGACCTCACTCCATACATACAGAGCCCCGACCTCACTCCATACATACAGAGCCCCGACCTCACTCCCTCCAGCCAGAGCCCCGACCTCACTCCCTCCAGCCAGAGCCCCGACCTCACTCCATACATACAGAGCCCCGACCTCACTCCATACATACAGAGCCCCGACCTCACTCCATACATACAGAGCCCCGACCTCACTCCATACATACAGAGCCCCGACCTCACTCCATACATACAGAGCCCCGACCTCACTCCATACATACAGAGCCCCGACCTCACTCCATACATACAGAGCCCCGACCTCACTCCCTCCAGCCAGAGCCCCGACCTCACTCCCTCCAGCTAGAGCCCCGACCTCACTCCATACATACAGAGCCCCGACCTCACTCCATACATACAGAGCCCCGACCTCACTCCATACATACAGAGCCCCGACCTCACTCCATACATACAGAGCCCCGACCTCACTCCATACATACAGAGCCCCGACCTCACTCCATACATACAGAGCCCCGACCTCACTCCATACATACAGAGCCCCGACCTCACTCCATACATACAGAGCCCCGACCTCACTCCATACATACAGAGGCCCGACCTCACTCCATACACACAGAGCCCCGACCTCACTCCATACACACAGAGCCCCGACCTCACTCCATCCATACAGAGCCCCGACCTCACTCCATCCATACAGAGCCCCGACCTCACTCCATACATACAGAGCCCCGACCTCACTCCATACATACAGAGCCCCGACCTCACTCCATCCAGACAGAGCCCCGACCTCACTCCCTACATACAGAGCCCCGACCTCACTCCATACATACAGAGCCCCGACCTCACTCCATCCAGCCAGAGCCCCGACCTCACTCCATCCAGCCAGAGCCCCGACCGCTCTCCATCCAGACAGAGCCCCGACCTCACTCCCTCCAGCCAGAGCCCCGACCTCACTCCCTCCAGCCAGAGCCCCGACCTCACTCCCTCCAGCCAGAGCCCCGACCTCACTCCCTCCAGCCAGAGCCCCGACCTCACTCCATACATACAGAGCCCCGACCTCACTCCATACATACAGAGCCCCGACCTCACTCCATACATACAGAGCCCCGACCTCACTCCCTACATACAGAGCCCCGACCTCACTCCATACATACAGAGCCCCGACCTCACTCCCTACATACAGAGCCCCGACCTCACTCCCTACATACAGAGCCCCGACCTCACTCCCTACATACAGAGCCCCGACCTCACTCCCTACATACAGAGCCCCGACCTCACTCCCTACATACAGAGCCCCGACCTCACTCCCTACATACAGAGCCCCGACCTCACTCCCTACATACAGAGCCCCGACCTCACTCCCTACATACAGAGCCCCGACCTCACTCCCTACATACAGAGCCCCGACCTCACTCCATACATACAGAGCCCCGACCTCACTCCCTCCAGCCAGAGCCCCGACCTCACTCCCTCCAGCCAGAGCCCCGACCTCACTCCCTCCAGCTAGAGCCCCGACCTCACTCCCTCCAGCTAGAGCCCCGACCTCACTCCATACATACAGAGCCCCGACCTCACTCCATACATACAGAGCCCCGACCTCACTCCATCCAACAGAGCCCCGACCTCACTCCATACATAGAGCCCCGATCTCACTCCATACATACAGAGCCCCGACCTCACTCCCTCCAGCCAGAGCCCCGACCTCACTCCCTCCAGCCAGAGCCCCGACCTCACTCCCTCCAGCCAGAGCCCCGACCTCATTCCCTCCAGCCAGAGCCCCGACCTCACTCCATACATACAGAGCACCGACCTCACTCCATACATACAGAGCACCGACCTCACTCCATCCAGACAGAGCCCCGACCTCACTCCATACACACAGAGCACTGACCTCACTCCATCCAGACAGAGCCCCAACCCCACTCCATCCAGACAGAGCCCCATCCTCACTCCATTCAGGCAGAGCCCGATCTCACTCCATACATACAGAGCCCCGACCTCACTTCATCCATAAATACAGAGCCCCGACCCCACTTCATCCATCCAGACAGAGCCCCTGTCACAGGCTGCTGCGGCAGGACACGGCGGGCTGCATACTCACCCATCCGTGTCCGCCAGCGCCTGGCCTGTGTGCAGCTGCTCCAGGGGTCTGGCGGCAGTGGATGCAGTGGAGCCGGGTCTGTGTCTGGCTGCACTGGGAGGCGGGCCCCGCCATCTTTGTTTTGGGCAAAAGGGGATCTTAGGCCAGGTTAGATGTTCTTCCCCTTCCTGACAGCCCAGCCAATGGCAGCTTCCTCCTAGGTATTTAGGAGGGCTGTCTAGGCTGATTCCGTCAGTAAAAAGAGTCTCCAGTGTATGCTGTATCTCTGGGAGCTCTCCTGGCCATCCTAGTGCCGGTTGGAATCCCTGCCATGCTTTCCGTGCTCTGTAGCCGTCTGGCCTTCCATGCAGCCATCACAGTCCAATCTGGTCCACTCTGGCCTATCCAGTCCTTCTCATTCCTCTCAGGCCTGTTCTCACCATCTCCGGCTTCAATTCAACTTCAGTCTTCTCCGTGCTCCTATTGGATCCAATTACTCCTTCCATCAGTTATAGTCTTTACAGTTTACCCGTCATCTCCAGTTGTTCCCAATCCAGCAAGAACTTACTGCTTACTGTTAATTTGACCCTCGGTTACCCTCAAAGAAGTATTTGGGAGTGCTTATGTTTTGTTTCTATTGATGAAAAGGTCAATCATTAAACCTGCCCGTTTTAACCCTACCTCCTCCGACTCTTCTGCTACTCCTGCAATCCACACGGCTCAGTTCAATCCACCATCCGTGGCAGTTTGTACTGACCCAATGGATTTGAGTGGGAATCGGATTCCCTACAGATCTTCTCCAAGGCATCATGACCCGCCTGGAACAGTTAGAGGCCTCACAGCGGCAAGTGGCCCAGTTTCTCCAAACCCTCACGTCACCTCAGCCCCCTTCCCCTGCTGCTCCTTCTACATCAACGGGAACTCCAGCCACTGGTGCAACAGCCCCAACCCCGGGTCCAGTTGTACCAGGTCATCTACATTTACCCCCACCAAGCAAATATGATGGAACCCCCAAAGCCTGCCATGGCTTCCTGAATCAATGTGATGTACATTTCACGCTTCAGCCTTCCAATTTCCCTACATGCAAGTCACAGGTTGCATACATCGTCTCCTTGCTTACCGGACCAGCCCTGGACTGGGTGTCCCCGTTATGGGAACGCTCCGACCCCCTGTTTCTGACTACCCCGCTTTCATCACTACCTTCTGATGGATCTTCGACGAACCACGAAGAGTCTCCTCTGCGGCTTCTGAGATTCAGAGAATTAGTCAAGGGGCTCGACCGGTGGGCCAATACGTAGTCCAATTCCAATAGTGAACTCGCGTGGAATGAAGAGGCCCTCTTGTCAGCCTTCTGGAACGGCTTATCCAGTCGCCTAAAGGACGAACTCGCCACGCGAGACATGCCCACCACTTTAGAAGGACTGATATCTTTGTGCAATTAGGTGGATCTCTGGTTTCAGGAACGCCAACTGGAGTGGAACAGAGCAGATCCTTTTAAGTTTCATCCTCCTTCAACTCCTAGTTCCGTGCCTAAGCCAAGTCCTTCCCCTGTTCTACCACTCGAAGAGCCAATGCAAGTTAACCGTTTCCACCTCTCGCAGGAGGAGAAGGCTTGGCGTAGAAAGGAGAACCTATGCATGTATTGTGGATCCTCCTCCCACCTGGTTTCCGCCTGTCCCCGTCATCCGGGAAACAATCTCTCCTAATCGCCAGGGGAGAGGCCAGATTAGGGGTTCGTGTCGCTTCTCCCATATCTTCAGACTCAACCATTCATGTCACTCTCATGCTCCCTAAAATGAGGATCAAAGTTAAAGCTCTCTTGGACTCTGGGGCAGCTGGCAACCTTCTTTCGTCTGATCTTGTTTGCCATTATTCCTTACCAACGCGGATCCTAGACCAACCCTTATTTTTGACAGCAGTTGATGCGAGCCGTATCCCCAATGGACAAATTGCTTCCCAGACTCATGCTTTAATACTACAAGTTGGGGTGTTACATCCAGGGCCGTATTAACAATGGGCCTGATGAAGCTACAGCTCCAGGCCCACTCTCCAAATATGCCCATTTTGTAGCTGAGGGCCAGGGCTTTCCAACGAGACCAGCCCCGTGTCGCTAGCCCCATGGCAAACCTGGAACTTTTCCCCATAGTATAACATGGGACCCGCTGACTCCGACCTCCACCCGGTTCCAACGACTGCCAGTTCCCCCTCCGGCATCACAGAAGCTAGAGGGGATTCGGCATGAAAAGCCGTCGGTCGAGATCCCGGCGTTCAAAATCCCAACGCCGGAATCCCGAACGCTGAAATACCGTCACCGGGGGGATCCTTGACAAAGGCCCCCAATGAGCAGAAACGCGTTGGAACACACCAGACCACTACAGTCTCCTCCCCACACTAGGGAGTTGAGCGCACGCCACTCCACTGACTTCGCGCTTCCGGCAGATGCACATAGCCTGAACCCGGAAGTCGCGTCTGTCAGTGTAGCAGCGGCGTGGATCACCAACGGCGTGCTGCAGGGCTCTGCAGATGCCAGACAAGTTTCCACTGACAGCGAGGGACGGTCGGAGTAAGGAGCAGGAGCCAGGTACGTGCCGGTGCACCACCAGTGGTGCAGGGACGCCAGCCCCTGGTGACACTATTGGAGCACCAACGGTATCAAGTAACTTTGTTTCCCACCCACCAACCCCGGACTGCCAATCCCCCCCCCCCCCCCCAATATTCACCGCTGCACAGAACACCTAGCCCGGTGGACTGGACTCAGTGCAAGCCCACCCCCACTGGATACCTGGAGACCCCATCATCCCCCACCCGTCTCCCAGTATCACACCGGAGGGAGAGTCATACCAGACCACAGACACACAGTGCAGCGGTACTCTCCCCTCTCTTCCCCCACAGCACCAGCACTGTCAGAATATTTTGGTTGCAGAGCAGTTTATACTTATACACTGTGTCCAATACCAATAAATTCTTCGTGCTTCACCCACTCATATCTGCATCTTTCTTACCGCCGACATAACACACCATCCCACTTATTTGGGGACACAGTTATAGAGCTAGTGCGCTGGTCATTATCTATCTATTTAAGGGGGGGACGTGGATCGCCCCCCTCGCGGGCCCGGTGCCTCACTACGCTCGGCACACTAATTTATTCTCCCTCCGAGGGTGTCATGGACACCCAGGAGGGAAGAAAGTGTCAGGAAATCGGCGTTTGGGTTTCCGGCGTCGGGATTTTGAACGCCGGGATCCCGACTGCCGGGATTTAAACTGCATCCCGCTAGAGGTTGATCTCAGTCGAACCCTAATCGCTGGGCCTTCAATCTGATACCTGGTCCTTATGGGTTCATTGGTTTTTAGGATACATTTTTCCAGTTCAGGTTTAGAAATGGATTCTGAGAAAGTGAAGGCCATCCAAGACTGGACAGGAAGCGGTCATCTATTAGAATGAACTTAGGTCTACAGTCATTAGGTCGACCCCACTAGGTCGACTTGCAGGAAGGTCGACCTGACTTAAGGTCGACATGGACCAAGGTCGACATGACTTAAGGTCGAATTTGCATAAAGGTCGACATGAGGAAGGTCGACTGGTCATAAGGTCGACGTGGGGTTTTTCACTGTTTTTTGAGCCGACATGTGCCGACAGGTGGTATTTCATGCCCTACCATCCACTAGGGCGTGGAGGAGGTTATTAAAGCTGTGGCGAGTGAAGCGAGCCACCGTGCCCGAAGCATTGCGAGCGAAGCGAGCGATGCGAGGGTCCGATTCTCATTGCCAAATGTGTCCATGTCGACTGTGTCGACATTCGGATAAAAAAACAGTGAAAAACCCATGTCGACCTTATGACCAGTCGACCTTCCTCATGTCAACCTTTATGCAAATTCGACCTTAAGTCATGTCGACCTTGGCCCATGTCGACCTTAAGTCAGGTCGACCTTCCTGCCAGTCGACCTAGTGGGGTCGACCTAATGACTGTAGACCTAAGTTCATTCTGATAGATGTACCGATTCCGACTGGACAATGCCAAGTACCTTTAAAGGTATCCAGATATTCTTGGGGTTTCTAATTACTATCGACGCTTCATCCACAATTTCTCCACCGTTGCCGCTCCGATTACAGCACTCACGCAAAAAGGGGCTGACCCTTCTCATTGGCTGCCAGCAGCTGTCTCCGCCTTCCAGCAGTTAAAACGAGCTTTTGCATCAGCACCCATTCTCCTCCAACCGGACATCAATAAACCTTTTTTTCCTGGAAGTAGATGCATCTTCTGTAGGTGTTAGGAGCCATCCTCTCCCAGAAAGATGAGAATCGGTGTCTTCTGCCCTGCGCCTATTTTTCAAAAAAATTCCTTCCGGTTGAAAAGAATTATTCCATCGGAGAGCAAGAACTATTGGCGATTAAGCTAGCTTTCGAAGAATTACGCTACTTGGTGGAGGGGGCACTTCACAAAATCACAGTGTACTCGGATCACAAAAACCTTTCCTTTCTCCACAATATCCAGTGTCTCTCCTCCCTTTCAGATCATATACTGTCCTGGGTCTCAAAACTGCAAGGCAGATGCACTGTCCCATTCCTTTGACTTCTCCACTGAAGAACCATCACAGTCTCAACCCATTTTGAATCCTTTAGTTTTCGCCCAAGTCACTATTCTGCCTGTACCCCCACTTGCTCATTCCATCCTGACAGAGCCCCGATTTCACTCCATCCAGACATAGCCTCAATCTCACTCCATCCAACCAGTCAGAGCCCCGACCTCACTCCATCCAGACAGAACCTTGAGCTCACTCCATCCATCCATCCAGTCAGAGCCTCGCCATCGCTCCATCCAGACAGACAGAGCCCTGACCTCACTCCATCCATCCAGAGCCTCAACCTCTAGTCAGACAAAGCCCCAACCTCACTCCATCCAGACAAAGCCTCAATCTCACTCCATCCAGATAGACAGAGCCCTGACCTCACTCCATCCGGACAGAGCCCCGACCTCACTCCATGCAGACATAGCCTCAATCTCACTCCATCCAACCAGTCAGAGCCTCGCCCTCACTCCATCCAATCAGAGCCCTGACCTCACTCCATCCAAACAGAACCTTTAGCTCACTCCATCCATCCAGTCAGAGCCTCGCCATCACTCCATCCAGACAGAGCCCCGACCCTACTCCATCCATCCAGAGCCCCAACCCCACTCCATCCAATCAGAGCCCTGACCTCCCTCCATCCATAAAGACAGAGCCCTGACCTCACTCCATCCATCCAGATAGAGCCTCAACTTCACTCCATCCATCCAGATCCCCCACCGTCTATCCAGACAAAGCCCCAACCTCACTCCATCCAGACAGAGCCCCAACCTCACTCCTCCATTCAGACAGAGCCCCAACCTCACTCCATCCAATCAGAGCCCTGACCTCACTCCATCCAGACAGAGCCTTGAGCTCACTCCATTTATCATCAGAGCCCCGACCTCACTCCATCCAGACAGAGCCCTGACCCTACTCCATCCATCCAGAGCCCCAACCCCACTCCGTCCAATCAGAGCCCCAACCTCACTCCATCCAGACAGAGCCCCGACCTCACTCCATCCAGACAGAGCCCCAACCTCACTCCATCCAGAGCCCCGACCTCACTCCATCCAGACAGAGCCCCAACCTCACTCCATCCAGACAGAGCCCCAACCTCACTCCATCCAGACAGAGCCCCAACCTCACTCCATCCAGACAGAGCCCCGACCTCACTTCATACATACAGAGCACCAACCTCACTCCATCCAGACAGAGCCCCGACCTCACTTCATACATACAGAGCCCCAACCTCACTCCATAAATACAGAGCCCCAACCTCACTCCATAAATACAGAGCCCCGACCTCACTCCATAAATACAGAGCCCCGACCTCACTCCATCCATCCAGTCAGAGCCCTGACCTCACTCTATACACACAGAGCCCCAACCTCACTCCATAAATACAGAGCCCCAACCTCACTCCATAAATACAGAGCCCCGACCTCACTCCATAAATACAGAGCCCCGACCTCACTCCATCCATCCAGTCAGAGCCCCGACCTCACTCCATACATACAGAGCACCAACCTCACTCCATCCAGACAGAGCCCCGACCTCACTTCATACATACAGAGCCCCAACCTCACTCCATAAATACAGAGCCCCAACCTCACTCCATAAATACAGAGCCCCAACCTCACTCCATAAATACAGAGCCCCAACCTCACTCCATAAATACAGAGCCCCGACCTCACTCCATACATACAGAGCACCAACCTCACTCCATCCAGACAGAGCCCCGACCTCACTTCATACATACAGAGCCCCAACCTCACTCCATAAATACAGAGCCCCAACCTCACTCCATAAATACAGAGCCCCGACCTCACTCCATAAATACAGAGCCCCGACCTCACTCCATCCATCCAGTCAGAGCCCTGACCTCACTCTATACACACAGAGCCCCAACCTCACTCCATAAATACAGAGCCCCAACCTCACTCCATAAATACAGAGCCCCGACCTCACTCCATAAATACAGAGCCCGACCTCACTCCATAAATACAGAGCCCCGACCTCACTCCATCCATCCAGTCAGAGCCCCGACCTCACTCCATACATACAGAGCACCAACCTCACTCCATCCAGACAGAGCCCCGACCTCACTTCATACATACAGAGCCCCAACCTCACTCCATAAATACAGAGCCCCAACCTCACTCCATAAATACAGAGCCCCAACCTCACTCCATAAATACAGAGCCCCGACCTCACTCCATAAATACAGAGCCCCGACCTCACTCCATCCATACAGACAGAGCCCTGACCTCACTCCATCCATCCAGATAGAGCCTCAACTTCACTCCATCCATCCAGATCCCCCACCGTCTATCCAGACAAAGCCCCAACCTCACTCCATCCAGACAGAGCCCCAACCTCACTCCTCCATTCAGACAGAGCCCCAACCTCACTCCATCCAATCAGAGCCCTGACCTCACTCCATCCAGACAGAGCCTTGAGCTCACTCCATTTATCATCAGAGCCTCGCCATCACTCCATCCAGACAGAGCCCTGACCCTACTCCATCCATCCAGAGCCCCAACCCCACTCCGTCCAATCAGAGCCCTGACCTCACTCCATCCAGACAGAGCCCCAACCTCACTCCATCCAGACAGAGCCCCAACCTCACTCCATCCAGACAGAGCCCCGACCTCACTCCATCCAGACAGAGCCCCAACCTCACTCCATCCAGACAGAGCCCCAACCTCACTCCATCCAGACAGAGCCCCGACCTCACTTCATACATACAGAGCCCCGACCTCTCTCCATCCATCCAGTCAGAGCCCCGACCTCAGTCCATACACACAGAGCCCCGACCTCACTCCATCCAGACAGAGCCCCAACCTCACTCCATCCAGACAGAGCCCCAACCTCACTCCATCCAGACAGAGCCCCGACCTCACTCCATCCAGACAGAGCCCCAACCTCACTCCATCCAGACAGAGCCCCAACCTCACTCCATCCAGACAGAGCCCCGACCTCACTTCATACATACAGAGCCCCGACCTCTCTCCATCCAATCAGAGCCCCGACCTCACTCCATACATACAGAGCACCAACCTCACTCCATCCAGACAGAGCCCCGACCTCACTTCATACATACAGAGCCCCAACCTCACTCCATAAATACAGAGCCCCGACCTCACTCCATCCATCCAGTCAGAGCCCTGACCTCACTCCATCCAATCAGAGCCCTGACCTCTCTCCATCCATCCAGTCAGAGCCCCGACCTCTCTCCATCCATCCAGAGCCCCGACCTCAGTCCATACACACAGAGCCCCAACCTCCATCCAGTCAGAGCCCCAACCTCACTCCATCCATCCAGGCAGAGCCCCATCCTCACACCAAACATACAGAGCCCCGACCTCACTCCATACACACAGAGCCCCAAACTAACTCCATCCAGTCAGAGCCCTGACCTCACTCCATCCAATCAGAGCCCTGACCTCACTCCATCCAGTCAGAGCCCCGCCCTTACTCCATACACAGAGCCCCGACCTCACTCCATCCAATCAGAGCCCTGACCTCACTCCATCCAGTCAGAGCCCCGACCTCCATTCACAGAGCCCCGACTTCACTCCATCCAATCAGAGCCCTGACCTCACTCCATCCAGCAGAGCCCCGACCTCACTCCATCCAGCAGAGCCCCGACCTCACTCCATCCAGACAACCATCCACCGAGAGTCATGTCTCAATCTTCATTATGCATCTATTTGCCAAAGACTGAGAATCGGTAGAAACGTGCGACACCAGATTCCTCCAAGTGCTGGATGTTTCCATTTCTGAGGAGAGCTATAATTTGAACACTTCATTCTGAGAGAGAATATAATGTCCAATGCCGGTAATGAAACTGAGATCTAACTCTTCGTTTTATCTATTGAAACAAACTCAGTTTCCATATATAGACAGAAATCTTACCTACTGAGCCAACCTCATATCACACATATACAGATATCTCATGTATGTAACCTAGGAAGGCCGCTTACCTACTGAGCCAACCTCACATCACACATATACAGATATCTCATGTATGTAACATAGGGAGGCCGCTTACCTACTGAGCCAACCTCACATCACACATATACAGATATCTCATGTATGTAACATAGGGAGGCCGCTTACCTACTGAGCCAACCTCACATCACACATATACAGATATCTCATGTATGTAACATAGGGAGGCCGCTTACCTACTGAGCCAACCTCATATCACACATACTGTATAGATATGTCATGTATGTAACATAGGGAGGCCGCTTACCTACTGAGCCAACCTCATATCGCACACATACAGATATGTCATGTATGTAACCTAGGAAGGCCGCTTACCTACTGAGCCAACCTCACATCACACATATATAGATATGTCATGTATGTAACATAGGGAGGCCGCTTACCTACTGAGCCAACCTCACATCACACATATATAGATATGTCATGTATGTAACTTAGGGAGGCCGCTTACCTACTGAGCCAACCTCATTTCACACATATATAGATATGTCATGTATGTAACATAGGGAGGCTGCTTACCTACTGAGCCAACCTCACATCACACATAAACAGATGTCATGTATGTAACATAGGGAGGCGGCTTACCTACTGAGCCAACCTCATATCGCACACATACAGATATGTCATGCATGTAACATAGGGAGGCCGCTTACCTACTGAGCCAACCTCATTTCACACATATATAGATATGTCATGTATGTAACATAGGGAGGCTGCTTACCTACTGAGCCAACCTCACATCACACATAAACAGATGTCATGTATGTAACATAGGGAGGCGGCTTACCTACTGTACCGAACAGACCTGATATCACATATATGCAGACATGACACGGATGTTACATAGGGAGGCAGCTTACTACTGTACTGTGCAGTCCTGATATCACATATATGCAGACATGACACGGATGTAACATAGGGAGGCAGCTTACATACTGTACTGAGCAGACCTGATATCACATATATATGCAGACATGACACGGATGTAACATAGGGAGGCAGCTTACATACTGTACTTAGCAGACCTGATATCACATATATGCAGACATGACACGGATGTAACATAGGGAGGCAGCTTACATACTGTACTGAGCAGACCTGATATCACATATATGCAGACATGACACGTATGTAACATAGGGAGGCAGCTTACATACTGTACTGAGCAGTCCTGATATCACATATATGCAGACATGACACGTATGTAACATAGGGAGGCAGCTTACATACTGTACTGAGCAGACCTGATATCACATATATGCAGACATGACACGTATGTAACATAGGGAGGCAGCTTACCTACTGTACTGAGCAGACCTGATATCACATATATGCAGACATGACACGTATGTTACATAGGGAGGCAGCTTACATACTGTACTGAGCAGACCTGATATCACATATATGCAGACATGACACGTATGTTACATAGGGAGGCAGCTTACCTACTGTACTGAACAGACCTGATATCACATATGTGCAGACATGACACGGATGTTACATAGGGAGGCAGCTTACATACTGTACTGAGCAGACCTGATATCACATATATGCAGACATGACACGTATGTAACATAGGGAGGCAGCTTACATACTGTACTGAGCAGTCCTGATATCACATATATGCAGACATGACACGTATGTAACATAGGGAGGCAGCTTACATACTGTACTGTGCAGACCTGATATCACATATATGCAGACATGACACGTATGTAACATAGGAAGGCAGCTTACATACTGTACTGAGCAGTCCTGATATCACATATGTGCAGACATGACATAAATGTTTCATAGGGAGGCAGCTTACATACTGTACTGAGCAGACCTGATATCACATATATGCAGACATGACACGTATGTAACATAGGGAGGCAGCTTACATACTGTACTGAGCAGTCCTGATATCACATATGTGCAGACATGACACATATGTTTCATAGGGAGGCAGCTTACATACTGTACTGAGCAGACCTGATATCACATATATGCAGACATGACACATATGTAACATAGGGAGGCAGCTTACATACTGTACTGAGCAGTCCTGATATCACATATATGCAGACATGACATGTATGTTACATAGGGAGGCAGCTTACATACTGTACTGAGCAGTCCTGATATCACATATATGCAGACATGACACATATGTTACATAGGGAGGCAGCTTACATACTGTACTGAGCAGACCTGATATCACATATATGCAGACATGACACATATGTAACATAGGGAGGCAGCTTACATACTGTACTGAGCAGTCCTGATATCACATATATGCAGACATGACACGTATGTTACATAGGGAGGCAGCTTACATACTGTACTGAGCAGACCTGATATCACATATATGCAGACATGACACGTATGTAACATAGGGAGGCAGCTTACATACTGTACTGAGCAGTCCTGATATCACATATATGCAGACATGACACGTATGTAACATAGGGAGGCAGCTTACATACTGTACTGAGCAGACCTGATATCACATATATGCAGACATGACACGTATGTTACATAGGGAGGCAGCTTACATACTGTACTGAGCAGTCCTGATATCACATATATGCAGACATGACACGTATGTTACATAGGGAGGCAGCTTACATACTGTACTGAGCAGACCTCATATCACATATATGCAGACATGACATGTATGTAACATAGGGAGGCAGCTTACCTACTGTACTGAGCAGACCTGATATCACATATATGCAGACATGACACGTATGTTACATAGGGAGGCAGCTTACATACTGTACTGAGCAGTCCTGATATCACATATATGCAGACATGACACGTATGTTACATAGGGAGGCAGCTTACATACTGTACTGAGCAGACCTGATATCACATATATGCAGACATGACACGTATGTAACATAGGGAGGCAGCTTACATACTGTACTGAGCAGACCTGATATCACATATATGCAGACATGACATGTATGTTACATGGGGAGGCAGCTTACATACTGTACTGAGCAGACCTCATATCACATATATGCAGACATGACATGTATGTTACATAGGGAGGCAGCTTACATACTGTACTGAGCAGACCTGATATCACATATATGCAGACATGACACGTATGTTACATAGGGAGGCAGCTTACCTACTGTACTGAGCAGTCCTGATATCACATATATGCAGACATGACACGTATGTTACATAGGGAGGCAGCTTACATACTGTACTGAGCAGACCTGATATCACATATATGCAGACATGACACGTATGTTACATAGGGAGGCAGCTTACATACTGTACTGAGCAGACCTGATATCACATATATGCAGACATGACACGTATGTTACATAGGGAGGCAGCTTACCTACTGTACTGAGCAGACCTGATATCACATATATGCAGACATGACACGTATGTTACATAGGGAGGCAGCTTACATACTGTACTGAGCAGACCTGATATCACATATATGCAGACATGACACGTTTGTTACATAGGGAGGCAGCTTACATACTGTACTGAGCAGACCTGATATCACATATATGCAGACATGACACGTATGTAACATAGGGAGGCAGCTTACATACTGTACTGAGCAGTCCTGATATCACATATATGCAGACATGACACGTATGTAACATAGGGAGGCAGCTTACATACTGTACTGAGCAGACCTGATATCACATATATGCAGACATGACATGTATGTTACATAGGGAGGCAGCTTACATACTGTACTGAGCAGACCTGATATCACATATATGCAGACATGACATGTATGTTATATAGGGAGGCAGCTTACATACTGTACTGAGCAGACCTGATATCACATATATGCAGACATGACATGTATGTTACATAGGGAGGCAGCTTACATACTGTACTGAGCAGACCTGATATCACATATATGCAGACATGACACGTATGTTACATAGGGAGGCAGCTTACATACTGTACTGAGCAGACCTGATATCACATATATGCAGACATGACACGTATGTTACATAGGGAGGCAGCTTACATACTGTACTGAGCAGTCCTGATATCACATATATGCAGACATGACATGTATGTAACACAGGGAGGCAGCTTACCTACTGTACTGAGCAGACCTGATATCACATATATGCAGACATGACACGTATGTAACATAGGGAGGCAGCTTACATACTGTACTGAGCAGTCCTGATATCACATATATGCAGACATGACATATATGTAACATAGGGAGGCAGCTTACATACTGTACTGAGCAGACCTGATATCACATATATGCAGACATGACATGTATGTTACATAGGGAGGCAGCTTACATACTGTACTGAGCAGACCTGATATCACATATATGCAGACATGACACGTATGTAACATAGGGAGGCAGCTTACATACTGTACTGAGCAGACCTGATATCACATATATGCAGACATGACATGTATGTTACATAGGGAGGCAGCTTACATACTGTACTGAGCAGACCTGATATCACATATATGCAGACATGACATGTATGTTATATAGGGAGGCAGCTTACATACTGTACTGAGCAGACCTGATATCACATATATGCAGACATGACATGTATGTTACATAGGGAGGCAGCTTACATACTGTACTGAGCAGACCTGATATCACATATATGCAGACATGACACGTATGTTACATAGGGAGGCAGCTTACATACTGTACTGAGCAGACCTGATATCACATATATGCAGACATGACACGTATGTTACATAGGGAGGCAGCTTACATACTGTACTGAGCAGTCCTGATATCACATATATGCAGACATGACATGTATGTAACACAGGGAGGCAGCTTACCTACTGTACTGAGCAGACCTGATATCACATATATGCAGACATGACACGTATGTAACATAGGGAGGCAGCTTACATACTGTACTGAGCAGTCCTGATATCACATATATGCAGACATGACATATATGTAACATAGGGAGGCAGCTTACATACTGTACTGAGCAGACCTGATATCACATATATGCAGACATGACATGTATGTTACATAGGGAGGCAGCTTACATACTGTACTGAGCAGACCTGATATCACATATATGCAGACATGACACGTATGTAACATAGGGAGGCAGCTTACATACTGTACTGAGCAGACCTGATATCACATATATGCAGACATGACATGTATGTTACATAGGGAGGAAGCTTACATACTGTACTGAGCAGTCCTGATATCACATATATGCAGACATGACACATATGTTACATAGGGAGGCAGCTTACATACTGTACTGAGCAGACCTGATATCACATATATGCAGACATGACACATATGTAACATAGGGAGGCAGCTTACATACTGTACTGAGCAGTCCTGATATCACATATATGCAGACATGACACATATATTACATAGGGAGGCAGCTTACATACTGTACTGAGCAGACCTGATATCACATATATGCAGACATGACACGTATGTAACATAGGGAGGCAGCTTACATACTGTACTGAGCAGTCCCGATATCACATATATGCAGACATGACACATATGTTACATAGGGAGGCAGCTTACATACTGTACTGAGCAGTCCCGATATCACATATATGCAGACATGACACATATGTTACATAGGGAGGCAGCTTACATACTGTACTGAGCAGTCCTGATATCACATATATGCAGACATGACACGTATGTTACATAGGGAGGCAGCTTACATACTGTACTGAGCAGACCTCATATCACATATATGCAGACATGACACGTATGTAACATAGGGAGGCAGCTTACCTACTGTACTGAGCAGACCTGATATCACATATATGCAGACATGACACGTATGTTACATAGGGAGGCAGCTTACATACTGTACTGAGCAGTCCTGATATCACATATATGCAGACATGACACGTATGTTACATAGGGAGGCAGCTTACATACTGTACTGAGCAGACCTGATATCACATATATGCAGACATGACACGTATGTAACATAGGGAGGCAGCTTACATACTGTACTGAGCAGACCTGATATCACATATATGCAGACATGACATGTATGTTACATAGGGAGGCAGCTTACATACTGTACTGAGCAGACCTGATATCACATATATGCAGACATGACATGTATGTAACACAGGGAGGCAGCTTACCTACTGTACTGAGCAGACCTGATATCACATATATGCAGACATGACATGTATGTAACATAGGGAGGCAGCTTACATACTGTACTGAGCTGTCCTGATATCACATATATGCAGACATGACACGTATGTAACATAGGGAGGCAGCTTACCTACTGTACTGAGCAGACCTGATATCACATATATGCAGACATGACACGTATGTTACATAGGGAGGCAGCTTACCTACTGTACTGAGCAGACCTGATATCACATATATGCAGACATGACATGTATGTTACATAGGGAGGCAGCTTACATACTGTACTGAGCAGACCTGATATCACATATATGCAGACATGACATGTATGTAACACAGGGAGGCAGCTTACATACTGTACTGAGCAGACCTGATATCACATATATGCAGACATGACATGTATGTAACACAGGGAGGCAGCTTACCTACTGTACTGAGCAGACCTGATATCACATATATGCAGACATGACATGTATGTAACATAGGGAGGCAGCTTACATACTGTACTGAGCTGTCCTGATATCACATATATGCAGATATGACACGTATGTAACATAGGGAGGCAGCTTACCTACTGTACTGAGCAGACCTGATATCACATATATGCAGACATGACACGTATGTAACATAGGGAGGCAGCTTACATACTGTACTGAGCAGACCTGATATCACATATATGCAGACATGACATGTATGTTACATAGGGAGGCAGCTTACATACTGTACTGAGCAGACCTGATATCACATATATGCAGACATGACATGTATGTAACACAGGGAGGCAGCTTACCTACTGTACTGAGCAGACCTGATATCACATATATGCAGACATGACATGTATGTAACATAGGGAGGCAGCTTACATACTGTACTGAGCTGTCCTGATATCACATATATGCAGACATGACACGTATGTAACATAGGGAGGCAGCTTACCTACTGTACTGAGCAGACCTGATATCACATATATGCAGACATGACACGTATGTTACATAGGGAGGCAGCTTACATACTGTACTGAGCAGACCTGATATCACATATATGCAGACATGACACGTATGTTACATAGGGAGGCAGCTTACATACTGTACTGAGCAGTCCTGATATCACATATATGCAGACATGACACGTATGTAACATAGGGAGGCAGCTTACATACTGTACTGAGCAGACCTGATATCACATATATGCAGACATGACACGTATGTAACATAGGGAGGCAGCTTACCTACTGTACTGAGCAGACCTGATATCACATATATGCAGACATGACATGTATGTTACATAGGGAGGCAGCTTACATACTGTACTGAGCAGTCCTGATATCACATATATGCAGACATGACACGTATGTAACATAGGGAGGCAGCTTACATACTGTGCAGTCCTGATATCACATATATGCAGACATGACATGTATGTTACATAGGGAGGCAGCTTACATACTGTACTGAGCAGACCTGATATCACATATATGCAGACATGACATGTATGTTACATAGGGAGGCAGCTTACATACTGTACTGAGCAGACCTGATATCACATATATGCAGACATGACACGTATGTAACATAGGGAGGCAGCTTACATACTGTACTGTGCAGACCTGATATCACATATATGCAGACATGACATGTATGTTACATAGGGAGGCAGCTTACCTACTGTACTGAGCAGACCTGATATCACATATATGCAGACATGACACGTATGTTACATAGGGAGGCAGCTTACATACTGTACTGTGCAGACCTCATATCACATATATGCAGACATGACACGGATGTAACATAGGGAGGCAGCTTACATACTGTACTGAGCAGACATGATATCACATATATGCAGACATGACACGTATGTTACATAGGGAGGCAGCTTACATACTGTACTGAGCAGTCCTGATATCACATATATGCAGACATGACACGTATGTAACATAGGGAGGCAGCTTACCTACTGTACTGAGCAGACCTGATATCACATATATGCAGACATGACATGTATGTTACATAGGGAGGCAGCTTACATACTGTACTGAGCAGTCCTGATATCACATATATGCAGACATGACATGTATGTAACACAGGGAGGCAGCTTACCTACTGTACTGAGCAGTCCTGATATCACATATATGCAGACATGACATGTATGTAACACAGGGAGGCAGCTTACATACTGTACTGAGCAGTCCTGATATCACATATATGCAGACATGACATGTATGTAACACAGGGAGGCAGCTTACATACTGTACTGAGCAGACCTGATATCACATATATGCAGACATGACACGTATGTAACATAGGGAGGCAGCTTACATACTGTACTGAGCAGTCCTGATATCACATATATGCAGACATGACACGTATGTTACATAGGGAGGCAGCTTACATACTGTACTGAGCAGACCTGATATCACATATATGCAGACATGACACATATGTAACATAGGGAGGCAGCTTACATACTGTACTGAGCAGTCCTGATATCACATATATGCAGACATGACACGTATGTAACATAGGGAGGCAGCTTACCTACTGTACTGAGCAGACCTGATATCACATATATGCAGACATGACATGTATGTTACATAGGGAGGCAGCTTACATACTGTACTGAGCAGACCTGATATCACATATATGCAGACATGACACGTATGTAACATAAGGAGGCAGCGATAGTATTATCCCCTACATACAGTCAGACATGGGGCAGATATACAGACTGACCTGTAGGATGACGGTGATGAAGATGAAGGCTCACATCAGCACCTGGAAGCTGGAGATCCCCCATCATCTCCCTCCCTGCATGACAGCGCCAGCTCTGTGCCAGCGCCAGCACACGCCCAGACTGCACTGCAGCCATTACACACAGTGGCACACACGGGGTTACTGGCACATTAACCCTCTGACTGCTGGGAGCAGCACACACCTACATGTGTCTAATGTGCACCAAGCACACAGGCCACACACATGTGCAGTCACACAACATATTATAACCTAACATGTAAGGGGTTCATTTGCCAAGATGGGCTGTTGCCCATAGCAACCAATCAGATTCTATTATCTTCTAGAGGGTGCTGGATAAATAAGCAGTATCTGATTGGTTGCTGTGGGCAACGCCCCATCTTAGGAAATAAACCTGTGTGTACAGTATACCTAACACACCACACATACACACACACAGCACACAGTATACCTAACACACCACACACACACACACAGCACACAGTATAACTAACACACCACACATACACACACAGCACACAGTATACCTAACACACCACACATATACACACACACAGCACACAGTATACCTAACACACCACACACACACACATACACACACAGTATAACTAACACACCACACATACACACACACAGCACACAGTATAACTAACACTACACTACATACATACATACACAGCACACAGTATAACTAACACACCACACATACACACACAGCACACAGTATACCTAACACACCACACATACACACACACAGCACACAGTATACCTAACACACCACACACACACACACATACACACACAGTATAACTAACACACACACAGCACACAGTATACCTAACACACCACACATACACACACACAGCACACAGTATAACTAACACTACACTACATACACACACAGCACACAGTATAACTAACACACCACACATACGCACACAGTATACCTAACACACCACACACAGTATACCTAACACACCACACACACATACACACACAGTATAACTAACACACACACACACACAGCACACAGTATACCTAATACACACACACAGCACACAGTATAACTAACACACCACACATACACACACAGCACACAGTATAACTAACACTACATACATACATACATACATACATACATACATACACACAGCACACAGTATAACTAACACTACACACAGCACACAGTATAACTATCACTACACACAGCACACAGTATAATTAACACTACATACATACATACATACATACATACATACACACACAGCACACTGTATAACTAACACTACATACATACATACATACACACACACACACGCACACAGTATAACTAATACTACACACAGCACACAGTATAACTAAGACACAATACATAATACACACACACACAGTATAACTAACACATCATACATACACATAGCATACAGTATAACTGACATACCACACACACACAGTATATCTAACACACTATATACACACAGCACACAGTATAACTAACATCACACACAGCATACAGTATAAGTAACACACCACACACAAACACAGCATACAGTATAACTATCACACCACACACACAGCACACATACATACATACATACATACATACATACACACACACAGCACACATACATACATACATACATACATACATACACACACACAGCATACAGTATAACTAACACTACACACAGCACACAGTATAACTAACACCACACACACAGCACACAGTATAACTAACACCCCCCCCCCACACACACACACACACACACACACACACACACACACACACACAGCATACAGGATAACTAACACCACACACACACACAGCACACAGTATAACTAACACACCACACATACACAATAAACACACAGCACACAGTATAACTAACACCACACACAGCATACAGTATAACTAACACACCTCACACATCACACATACACACAGTATAACTAACACACTATATACACACAGCACACAGTATAACTAACACCACACACAGCATACAGTATAACTGACACACAATACACACACACATTATAACTAACACACTATTGTTGAGATGGGAAAAAGTTGTTTACATACAGCACACAGTATAACTAACACCACACACAGCACACAGTATAACTAATACCACAAACAGCATACAGTATAACTGACACCACACACACACAGCACACAGTATAACTGACACCACACACACACAGCACACAGTATAACTGACACCACACACAGCACACAGTATAACTGACACCACACACAGCACACAGTATAACTAACACCACACACAGCACACAGTATAACTAACACAGCACACAGTATAACTAACACACATCACACGTACACACACAGTATAACTAACACACTATATACACACAGCACACATTATAACTAACACCACACACAGCATACAGTATAACTAACACCGCACACAGTATAACTAACACCACACACAGCACACTTTATAACTAACACCACACACAGCACACAGTATAACTAACACACTTTACACACACAGCACACAGTATAACTAACACCACACACAGCACACAGTATAACTAACACAGCACACACAGTATAACTAACACACATCACACATCCACACATACACACAGTATAACTAACACACTATATACACACAGCACACATTATAACTAACAACACACACAGCATACAGTATAACTAACACCGCACACAGTATAACTAACACCACACACAGCACACAGTATAACTGACACACAATACACACACATTATAACTAACACACTTTACACACACAGCACACAGTATAACTAACACCACACACAGCACACAGTATAACTAACACCACACACAGCACACAGTATAACTAACACACAGCACACAGTATAACTAACACACCACACATACACAGCATACAGTATAACTAACACACCTCACATATACATACACACACACACAGCACACAGTATAACTAACACACTATATAGACACACAGCACACAGTATAACTAACACCACACACAGCATACAGTATAACTAACACCACACACAGCACAGTATAACTAACACCACACACAGCACACAGTATAACTAACACCACACACAGCACACAGTATAACTGACACCACACACAGCACACAGTATAACTGACACCCCACACAGCATACAGTATAACTAACACCACACACAGCACACAGTATAACTAACACCACACACAGCACAACTAACACCACACACAGCACACAGTATAACTAACACATATCACACATCACACATACACACACAGCACACAGTATAACTAACACACTATATACACACAGCACACATTATAACTAACACCACACACAGCATACAGTATAACTGACACACAATACACACACACACATTATAACTAACACACTATACACACACAGCACACAGTATAACTAACACCACACACAGCACACAGTATAACTAACACCACACACAGCACACAGTATAACAAACACACCACACATACACAATACACACTCACAGCACACAGTATAACTAACATACCACACATACACAGCATACAGTATAACTAACACACCTCACACATACACACAAAGCACACAGTATACTGTGTGCTGTGTGTATATAGTGTGTTAGTTATACTGTGTGCTGTGTGTGTGTGTGTGTGTATGTGTGATGTCTGATGTGTGTTAGTTATACTGTGTGCTGTGTGTGGTGTTAGTTATACTGTGCTGTGTGTGGTGTTAGTTATACTGTGTGCTGTGTGTGTGTATATAGTGTGTTAGTTATAACTAACACCACACACAGCACAGTATAACTAACACCACACACTGCACACAGTATAACTAACACACATTATAACTAACACACTATACACACAGCAGACAGTAAAACTAACACCACACACAGCACACAGTATAACTAACACCACACACAGCACACAGTATAACTAACACACAGCACACAGCATACAGCACAACTAACGCACCATACACACAAAGCACACCGTATAACTAACACACTATACAAACACACTCACACACAGACACATAGCATACAGTATAACTGACATGCAATACACACACACACAGTATAACTAACACACCACACAAAGCACACAGTATAAGTAACACCACACACAGTCACACAGTATAACTAACACACCACTCACACACACAGCACATAGTATAACTAACACACCACACACAGCACACAGTATAACTAACACCTCATACATACACACACAGTATAACTAACACACCACACACAGCACACACAAACACAGTGTACAGTATAACTAACACACCACACACACAGCACACAGTATAACTAACACACCACTCCCACACACAGTATAACTAACACACAGCACACAGTATAACTAACACACCACTCACACACACAGCACACAGTATAACTAACACACATCACACATACAGCACACAGTATAACTAGTACACTATATACACACACAGCACACCGTATAACTAACACCACACACAGCATACAGTATAACTAACACCACACACAGCACAGTATAACTGACACACAATACACACACACACATTATAACTAACACACTATATACACACAGCACACCTTACAACTAACACCGCACACAGTATAACTAATACCACACACAGCATAAAGTATAACTAACACCACACACACAGCATACAGTATAACTAACACCATTCACACACACACACACACACACACACACACACAGCATACAGTACAACTAACGCACCACACACACAAAGCACACAGTATAACTAACACACCATACATACATACACACATACACACACACATAGCATACAGTATAACTGACATGCAATACACACACACAGTATAACTAACACCCCACACAAAGCACACAGTATAAGTAACACCACACACACACACACAGTATAACTAACACACCATACATACATACACATAGCATACAGTATAACTGACATGTAATACACACACACACAGTATAACTAACATACTCTACACACACACACACAGTATATCTAACACACTATATACACACAGCACACAGTATAACTAACATCACACACACACAGTAGAAGTAACACACCACACATACACACACAAACACAGCATACAGTATAACTAACACACCACACACACAGTATAACTAACACACCACTCTCACACACACACACAGCACACAGTATAACTAACACACCACACACACACACACACACACACACACAGCACATAGTATAACTAACACACCACACACACACACAGCACACAGTATAACTAACACACCACACACACACAGCACACAGTATAACTAACACCTCACACATACACACAGCACACAGTATAACTAACACCTCACACATACACACAGTATAACTAACACACCACACACAGCACACAGTATAACTAACACACCTCACACACACACACACGCACACACAGTATAACTAACACCTCACACATACACACCCAGCACACAGCATAACTAACACACCACTCACAAACACAGAATACAGTATAACTAACACACCTCACACACTCAGTATAACTAACACACCACTCACATACACAGCATACAGTATAACTAACACAGCTTTCACATACACAGCATACAGTATAACTAACACACCTCACACATCACACACAGCTGTATTGCTGCACCTGGGCTGTGACAGAGTCAGCATAAACTCTTGTGTATATAGTCAATAAGGGATGGGCCTCCATTACCCAATATACAAGACATCAATGCAGGAGCCCCAATGTCACTAATGCTGCTTCTCCTGGAAAACATTTCCTTACAGAAAACATGCAGTGTGAAATGACAGTTTACCCAATACCTGACAGGCAGTGATAGTGTTAAACCAATACCAGTATGCAGCAAGCATACACAGACAGGCACTGCAAATAAAAGTGGCACTGAGCTCCCTCAAGCAGCTATGGCTGACTGGAGCATTAAAACTCTGTAACCGGTGTCCCTTTAGGAGAGGTACAGGGTAACTTGCCCAAGTGGCCTGGCAGTGAAGAGGTGGAACCCCGGAATGGCTGAGTGCTCTCAGTGTCCCTCTATGCACTTGCAGCAGGCAGTCAGGAAGGGATCAGGGGAGGAGACTGGGTATGTCCTTCCTCCTGTCCCCGGGGAGGGGCTGTGTGAGGGGAGCCCACTCCCCCTGCTAGCAAATGGCCGCCCAGGGATTATGACCTCCCGCGGCTCCAGTAAAATGGCAGGGATCCGGCACGCTCCGGGCGGCCCCACTTGCCAGGGCCGCTGCCCACACACACACACACCAGTTCCCTGGTAGTCCAGTGGGACAGATGGCAGACCAGTCTGGCTGCTTGCTAGTGCAGCCCCCCGGCTGCGGTCCCCCATGTGTGGTGTGCAGCTGCCAGGCCCAGGTGATGGGGTGGCAAAGCAGGTGTCTGAAAGAGGCTGCATAAGGCAGCCCCTCTCTATAGTGGGTGTTGGCTCCTGCCAACACAACTAAAACTGAAAGTAGCTAGCCTAGGAGGCGGGGTAGAGGGGAACAGCCACAGAAGTTGAATCTTTCTGGTACTGGAATTGGTCGCTCTCTGCTCTCTACACCCTGTTAAGCTCGGTAACCCGTAGAGTAGACTTGTTTTAGTGTGACTGCCCAAGGAGCCACATAGTAGACTTGTCAGAGTGTGACTGCTCGGATCTTTGTAGACTAGACCTCTTGTAGTGTGACTACTTAGTGATCCATAGAGTAGACAGGTCAGAATGTGACCGATTGGAGATCGAGTGATTGCTCGGTAACCCGTAGAGTAGACTTGTTGGGAGTGTGACTGCCCAAGGAACCACATAGTAGACTTGGTGTAATGTGACTACTCGGTGACCCACAGGGTAGAGCAGACCTGTCGGATGTGACTGCTCAGAGATCTGTAAGGTAGAGTAGACCTGTCGGAGTGTGACTGCTCCGAGATCTGTAGGGTAGAGTAGACCTGTCGGAGTGTGACTGCTCAGAGATCTGTAGAGTAGACCTGTCGGAGTGTTACTGCTCGGAGATCTGTAGGGTAGAGTAGACCTGTCAGAATGTGATTGCTCGGAGACCTGTAGAGTAGAGTAGACCTGTCTGACTGTGACTGCTCCGAGATCTGTAGGGTAGGGTAGACCTGTCGGAGTGTGACTGCTCGGAGATCTGTAGAGTAGACTTGTTGGAGTGTGACTGCTCGGAGATCTGTAGGGTAGACCTGTCGGAGTGTGACTGCTCAGAGATCTGTCGAGTAGACCTGTTGGAGTGTGACTGCTCGGAGATCTGTAGGGTAGACCTGTCGGAGTGTGACTGCTCGGAGATCTGTAGAGTAGACCTGTTGGAGTGTGACTGCTCAGAGATCTGTAGGGTAGACCTGTCGGAGTGTGACTGCTCGGAGATGTGTAGAGTAGACCTGTTGGAGTGTGACTGCTCGGAGATGTGTAGAGTAGACCTGTTGGAGTGTGACTGCTCAGAGATCTGTAGAGTAGACCTGTCTGAGTGTGACTGCTCCGAGATCTGTAGGGTAGGGTAGACCTGTCGGAGTGTGACTGCTCGGAGACCTGTAGAGTAGACCTGTTGGAGTGTGACTGCTCCGAGAGCTGTAGGGTAGAGTAGACCTGTCGGAGTGTGACTGCTCGGAGATCTGTAGGGTAGACCTGTCGGAGTGTGACTGCTCGGAGATTTGTAGAGTAGACCTGTCGGAGTGTGACTGCTCAAAGATCTGTAGGGTAGGGTAGACCTGTCGGAGTGTGACTGCTCAGAGATCTGTAGGGTAGACCTGTCGGAGTGTGACTGCTCGGAGATTTGTAGAGTAGACCTGTTGGAGTGTGACTGCTCGGATATCTGTAGGGTAGACCTGTCGGAGTGTGACTGCTCAGAGATCTGTCGAGTAGACCTGTCGGAGTGTGACTGCTCAGAGATCTGTAGAGTAGACCTGTTGGAGTGTGACTGCTCAGAGATCTGTAGGGTAGACCTGTCGGAGTGTGACTGCTCAGAGATCTGTAGAGTAGACCTGTCGGAGTGTGACTGCTCAGAGATCTGTAGAGTAGACCTGTTGGAGTGTGACTGCTCAGAGATCTGTAGGGTAGACCTGTCGGAGTGTGACTGCTCGGAGATCTGTAGAGTATACCTGTCGGAGTGTGACTGCTCCGAGATCTGTAGGGTAGAGTAGACCTGTTGGAGTGTGACTGCTCAGAGATCTGTAGGGTAGACCTGTCGGAGTGTGACTGCTCAGAGATCTGTAGGGTAGACCTGTCGGAGTGTGACTGCTCGGAGATCTGTAGAGTAGACCTGTCGGAGTGTGACTGCTCCGAGATCTGTAGGGTAGACCTGTCGGAGTGTGACTGCTCAGAGATCTGTAGAGTAGACCTGTCGGAGTGTGACTGCTCCGAGATCTGTAGAGTAGACCTGTCGGAGTGTGACTGCTCGGAGATCTGTAGAGTAGACCTGTTGGAGTGTGACTGCTCGGAGATCTGTAGAGTAGACCTGTTGGAGTGTGACTGCTCGGAGATCTGTAGAGTAGACCTGTCGGAGTGTGACTGCTCCGAGAGCTGTAGGGTAGAGTAGACCTGTTGGGAGTGTGACTGCTCAGAGATCTGTAGGGTAGACCTGTCGGAGTGTGACTGCTCAGAGATCTGTAGGGTAGACCTGTCGGAGTGTGACTGCTCAGAGATCTGTAGGGTAGACCTGTCGGAGTGTGACTGCTCGGAGATCTGTAGAGTAGACCTGTCGGAGTGTGACTGCTCGGAGATCTGTAGAGTAGACCTGTTGGAGTGTGACTGCTCGGAGATCTGTAGAGTAGACCTGTTGGAGTGTGACTGCTCGGAGATCTGTAGAGTAGACCTGTCGGAGTGTGACTGCTCAGAGATCTGTAGAGTAGACCTGTTGGAGTGTGACTGCTCAGAGATCTGTAGGGTAGACCTGGCGGAGTGTGACTGCTCGGAGATCTGTAGAGTAGACCTGTCGGAGTGTGACTGCTCCGAGATCTGTAGGGTAGAGTAGACCTGTTGGAGTGTGACTGCTCAGAGATCTGTAGAGTAGACCTGTCGGAGTGTGACTGCTCAGAGATCTGTAGGGTAGACCTGTTGGAGTGTGACTGCTCGGGGATCTGTAGGGTAGGGTAGACCTGCCGGAGTGTGACTGCTCGGAGATCTGTAGGGTAGAGTAGACCTGTCGGAGCGTTACTGCTCGGAGATCTGTAGGGTAGGGTAGACCTGCCGGAGTGTGACTGCTCGGAGATCTGTAGGGTAGAGTAGACTTGTCGGAGCGTTACTGCTCGGAGATCTGTAGGGTAGGGTAGACCTGCCGGAGTGTGACTGCTCGGAGATCTGTAGGGTAGAGTAGACCTGTCGGAGCGTTACTGCTCGGAGATCTGTAGGGTAGAGTAGACCTGTCAGAATGTGACTGCTCGGAGACCTGTAGAGTAGAGTAGACCTGTCGGAGCGTTACTGCTAGGAGATCTGTAGGGTAGGGTAGACCTGCCGGAGTGTGACTGCTCGGAGATCTGTAGGGTAGAGTAGACCTGTCGGAGTGTGACTGCTCGGAGACCTGTAGGGTAGAGTAGACCTGTCAGAATGTGACTGCTCGGAGACCTGTAGAGTAGAGTAGACCTGTCGGAGCGTTACTGCTCGGAGATCTGTAGGGTAGAGTAGACTTGTCGGAGTGTGACTGCTCGGAGACCTGTAGGGTAGAGTAGACCTGTCGAAGTGTGACTGCTCGGAGATCTGTACGGTAGAGTAGACCTGTCGGAGTGTGACTGCTCGGAGATCTGTACGGTAGAGTAGACCTGTCGGAGTGTGACTGCTCGGAGACCTGTAGGGTAGAGTAGACCTGCCGGAGTGTGACTGCTCGGAGACCTGTAGAGTAGACTTGTTGGAGTGTGACTGCTCAGTGACCCATAGGGTAGACCTGTCGGAGTGTGACTGCTCGGAGACCTGTAGGGTAGAGTAGACCTGTCGGAGCGTTACTGCTCGGAGATCTGTAGAGTAGACTTGTCGGAGTGTGACTGCTCGGAGATCTGTAGGGTAGAGTAGACCTGGTGGAGTGTGACTGCTTGGAGACCTGTAGGGTAGACTTGTTGGAGTGTGACTGCTCGGAGATCTGTAGGGTAGAGTAGACCTGTCGAAGTGTGACTGCTCGGAGATCTGTAGGGTAGAGTAGACCTGTCGGAGTGTGACTGCTCGGAGATCTGTACGGTAGAGTAGACCTGTCGGAGTGTGACTGCTCGGAGACCTGTAGGGTAGAGTAGACCTGTCGGAGTGTGACTGCTCGGAGACCTGTAGGGTAGAGTAGACCTGCCGGAGTGTGACTGCTCGGAGACCTGTAGAGTAGACCTGTCGGAGTGTGACTGCTCGGAGATCTGTAGGGTAGAGTAGACCTGTCGGAGTGTGACTGCTCGGAGATCTGTAGGGTAGAGTAGACCTGTCGAAGTGTGACTGCTCGGAGATCTGTAGGGTAGAGTAGACCTGTCGGAGTGTGACTGCTCGGAGATCTGTAGGGTAGAGTAGACCTGTTGGTGTGTGACACATAGGGTAGACCTGTCGGAGTGTGACTGCTCGGTGACCCATAGAGTAGACCTGTCGGAGTGTGAATGCTCGGAGATCTGTTGGTTAGAGTAGACCTGTCGGAGTGTGACTGCTCGGAGACCTGTAGAGTAAACTTGTCGGAGTGTGACTGCTCGGAGATCTGTAGAGTAGAGTAGACTTGTCGGAGTGTGACTGCTCGGAGATCTGTAGAGTAGAGTAGACTTGTCGGAGTGTGACTGCTCGGAGATCTGTAGGGTAGACCTGTCGGAGTGTGAATGCTCGGAGATCTGTTGGGTAGAGTAGACCTGTCGGAGTGTGACTGCTCGGAGACCTGTAGAGTAAACTTGTCGGAGTGTGACTGCTCGGAGATCTGTAGGGTAGACCTGTCGGAGTGTGACTGCTCGGAGACCTGTAGAGTAGACCTGTTGGAGCGTGACTGCTCGGAGACCTGTAGAGTAGACCTGTTGGAGCGTGACTGCTCGGAGACCTGTAGAGTAGACCTGTTGGAGCGTGACTGCTCGGTGACCCATAGGGTAGACCTGTCGGAGTGTGACTGTTCAGTGAACCTTGGAGAAGAGTTAACCAGCCAGTAACTACAGAACCCTCAAGTCAAAATAAATACCTTTACAGACAACTCAATAATTGAACTCCAAAATAAATTAAAATCAGATCCAGGTCTCAATAATTCATGTTTTGTAATTTACTGGAATTTCTGCAAACTTGACAAAAATATCTCTATGTGTGTGTGCATTTATTTACATCCACACACAAGTAATAACAAACATGTATGTAGAATTAGCGCGGCCTTGCGGGTGGCCCTCATAATCAACTGCAGCTTCTGGGCCCTTGCTGATCCTTGTTCCGCAACCAACTGAAAATCTGGAAACCTGCTGCAGTATTTGACTCCAGACCCGCTGAGACATCGAGCCAACCCCAAGTCCGCTGCCGCCACTAGTCGGGGACATGTGCTGGTGCTGATAGGAGCTTACGTCCAGTAATATTCGTTATGCCTCTCTAGTGTCACCGAGGCCCATAGTCGGGGACTATAATAATTTGTGAGGCGCCCACTGCTGGTAGGAAGATCTGGTTTGTGCTGGGATAGTCTAATTCTGATTGTCGGAGCTGGCGATAGTCAATGACAGAGGTAGGAACCCGTGACTGGCGCTATCCGTATACTATCCCTATGTGGGTGGAGTGTAAGGCTCCGCCCATTGTGTGTCAGGTGAAACGGTACAGGTAACGTTACTAATGATCCGCCACCCTGCACACGACTCCGTGTAGTGCATATCCTACGCCACAAGGAATCCTGTATACCACACAACCCCTGAACACCAGCCTCAGAAGTTACCTACAGGAATGATGGAATAGAGATCCCACTGAGAAAATATTAAATTACGCAGAGAATTTCTGTTAAAAAAATATATCTTAAAAAGACTGCAATCTGGTGATCCCGCGCAGCGCCGGCTGCGTGGGCCACCCTGGAACCTCCGCCATATAAAAATAAGCTCTCTAGTGAAGGGTATAACCCTATAAAAGTGTCTCTCTCCCTGCGTGACGTCTCCCGCCACAGCCGGAATACTGGGTGGTCTCGGAGGTCACATGACCCCACAGCAAGGCCTTTTTCCTGCTGGTGTGTTCTCCTCTGCGGGGGCTTTGAGCTTCAGTAACGGGGGCTCCCCGCTGGTGCTGGTGTAATACACAGGATTGGGGGGGACAGATTCTGTGGAGTCCGGCATTTGGGGGATGGGTTCTGCAGTGGGCGGTGACGGAGCATGTCTCTGTAACTTGGCTGCCGCCCGCTGACGTTTCAGCTCCGCTAGCGTGTGGTGAGAGCGCTCGTGGGTCAGGTCCGGACATAGCTCTGCCTGGGTGGCCAGCTGGTAGGACACGCTACGGTCCAAGCGTTTGGAGAAGGTGTGTTTGGGGGCAGTTCTCACGCTACCGTTCCGCTGCGACAGAGGAAGGGAACTTGGTGGCACCTCAGTGACTGGAGGGTTCTGGGTCTCTTCCCCCTCGTTCTCCACTTTCTGGGTGTCCGGTGCAGACTGTGAGAAAGAGAGAAACGCGTCAGTAGTGGTAATGATTATATGGGAGCTATGCTTAGTCCAGTACCGTGTGTGTCACGTGTGTATGTATGTTCTCTGTCTTTGTGTAGCGCTTATATGCACAGTCACAGTGTGGAAGGGTATATGTGGCAGATTGGAGACCTGCGTTACACTCCCCCTCCTGTAGGGGGAGACAATCACTCACCGCCTGCTGCAACTCCGCGTTTGTGGTTTTGTCCTCATCCTCGTCCGGTACTTCGGCCTCATTCTCGCGGGATCCCCGATGCTGCCAGACCATGGCTTCTTTCTGGTGTTCTCGCCGGTACATATTGGTCCGTTCCGTCACACTCACCCTCCGCACCACCTTCCTAGCACAGACAACAGGCAGAGGACAGAGCGAATTACCCCAACTGCGGCACACACACCGGATCTACCACACACACACACACACACACGAGGAAACGTGGAACAGTCCCCGATTCTCGCCTGGAAATCTGCATTTGCCGATTCTCAGGCATATGGAATGAAGAGTAATAAAAGCAGACGCTTCTCTAAGTGTGCACCAGGCGGCACCTGAGGGTGGCACTGCCACCTCTTACACAGCCAGCGGCCATGTTGTGCTATGATACGTGTATTGGGGGCCATTAGTAATTGGGGGCGCGCTTATGAATGTAGAATATATTACAATGACAAGTGCTGACTGGGACTCCGCTGATGACTCTCAATGGGGCAGATGTATTAAGCCTGGAGAAGAGATAAACTGGAGATAAAGTGGAGATAACATGGAAGAGATAACGCACCAGCCAATCAGCTGTGCTTGAAATATGACAGTTGGGATCTGATTGGCTGGTGCGTTATCTCCTTCCACTTTATCTCCAGTTTATCTCTTCACCAGGCTTAATACATCTGCCCCAATGTATTCAGAATTTATGTATGAATAAAAGTTAGAATGCGTTCATGAGTGTGCGCTCCACACGAGGGTGTCCCCGGTATACGCTTGTGGCTCACGAGGAGCACGGACAGGTAGTGATCCCTCGGTATACCCGTCTACTTATATTTCCACATCATTACCGGCTCTGAATCTTCCGCCCCCTCCTGCAATGTTGTGGCCTAGACTAGGATTCTCCAGACAATCCAGGCCCAGGTAATAGTGACCAATGGGAATAAAGAGGATTAATACTGTATGCATGGAGGATCGGCGCTATATAAGTGACATGCTGCAGCAACTGCCTGTGACTGATAACAGAGGACAACAGCTTACATGGAGGGAGATTACTACGTCCCGGGAAGTTAGAAGTGAAAAGTTTCTCAAATTATTTTATATTTTAAAGAACGTAACAAACTTGGCGATAATAATATCCAGCGGATGTGCCCAGGGTGGCTGGGCAGAACATTGTACCCATTATTACACCCTTAAGGTGCCCATACACGGTCCGTTCGTCGGATCCGTTCGGCACTTAATGAGTACACATCGCAGGCTGCGCGCAGAGCCCCTGCATTGTGCATGCAATGCGATGTAAAGCTAATACAAAGAGTATGTGTAAGACATACTTTATGTACCGTACGATGAGATGCGCGGGAGCGCGCGTCTCAGAGTACAAAAGGGACACGGCAGAACGGAACGTGTTTGGGCAGCTGTAGGAGGTAAATTTGGAATACCCCTGCTTAGTTGGCGGCTGCATATAACTGTCACAGTTTCCAGACCACCCGGCAGGTGCACAGGGCGAGCTCCCCACTGTCACATTTCCAGAGCACAATGGTGATCTAGAATATGGTGCTATGATGGCTAATTGCGCAGTAGTGAGCATACCCGCGGCTGCCCGCACTCGATGTCCGCCTCTGGAGGGCGCTCTTGTGCTTGTCTTGAGACTTCTTGATTGCATCGTGTTTGTGTTTAAGTTCCAGCAGTTTGGCTCGCACCTCCTCATCACCGCACACGTCTGTAACATGAAGCTGCGTGTTAGCGTGTGACATGTAAGCACATTCTATCCGTGTGTATATGACCGGGGACGTCTGGGAAACGGTAGTTACCTCGCCCACTGAGCCTTCACAGCGGAACCCCTGGCCATAGCAGGCTGCGCGCAGAGCGGGGACCCCGGACATAGCAGGCTGCGCGCAGAGCGGGGACCCCGGACATAGCAGGCTGCGCGCAGAGCGGAGACCCGGCACATAGCAGGCTGCGCGCAGAGCGGGGACCCCGGACATAGCAGGCTGCGCGCAGAGCGGAGACCCGGCACATAGCAGGCTGCGCGCAGAGCGGAGACCCGGCACATAGCAGGCTGCGCGCAGAGCGGAGACCCGGCACATAGCAGGCTGCGCGCAGAGCGGAGACCCGGCACATAGCAGGCTGCGCGCAGAGCGGAGACCCGGCACATAGCAGGCTGCGCGCAGAGCGGAGACCCGGCACATAGCAGGCTGCGCGCAGAGCGGAGACCCGGCACATAGCAGGCTGCGCGCAGAGCGGAGACCCGGCACATAGCAGGCTGCGCGCAGAGCGGAGACCCGGCACATAGCAGGCTGCGCGCAGAGCGGAGACCCGGCACATAGCAGGCTGCGCGCAGAGCGGAGACCCGGCACATAGCAGGCTGCGCGCAGAGCGGAGACCCGGCACATAGCAGGCTACGCGCAGAGCGGAGACCCGGCACATAGCAGGCTGCGCGCAGAGCGGAGACCCGGCACATAGCAGGCTGCGCGCAGAGCGGAGACCCGGCACATAGCAGGCTGCGCGCAGAGCGGAGACCCGGCACATAGCAGGCTGCGCGCAGAGCGGAGACCCGGCACATAGCAGGCTGCGCGCAGAGCGGAGACCCGGCACATAGCAGGCTGCGCGCAGAGCGGAGACCCGGCACATAGCAGGCTGCGCGCAGAGCGGAGACCCGGCACATAGCAGGATGCGCGCAGAGCGGAGACCCGGCACATAGCAGGATGCGCGCAGAGCGGAGACCCGGCACATAGCAGGCTGCGCGCAGAGAGGAGACCCGGCACATAGCAGGCTGCGCGCAGAGGCCCCGCACATAGCAGGCTGCGCGCAGAGGCCCCGCACATAGCAGGCTGCGCGCAGAGGCCCCGCACATAGCAGGCTGCGCGCAGAGTCCCCGCACATAGCAGGCTGCGCGGAGAGCCCCCGCACATAGCAGGCTGCGCGGAGAGCAGAGCCCCCGCACATAGCAGGCTGCGCGCAGAGCCCCCGCACATAGCAGGCTGCGCGCAGAGCCCCCGCACATAGCAGGCTGCGCGGAGAGCAGAGCCCCCGCACATAGCAGGCTGCGCGGAGAGCAGAGCCCCCGCACATAGCAGGCTGCGCGGAGAGCAGAGCCCCCGCACATAGCAGGCTGCGCGCAGAGCAGAGCCCCCGAACATAGCGGGCTGCGCGCAGAGTGGAGACCCCACACATAGCAGGCTGCACGCAGAGCAGAGACCCGGCACATAGCAGGCTGCGCGCAGAGCAGAGACCCGGCACATAGCAGGCTGCGCGCAGAGCAGAGACCCGGCACACAGCAGGCTGCACGCAGAGCAGAGACCCGGCACACAGCAGGCTGCACGCAGAGCAGAGACCCGGCACATAGCAGGCTGTGCAGAACACACCCCCTGTACGCACCCAATGGCGTCTCGTCCAGCTGGGACTTGGAGTTGAGGTCAGCACTGTGAGCCACCAGAAGCTCCACCAATGGAATCTGAAAGAAAGAAAGCGCAAGAGATCAGCGCCACCACTTCAGGATTTTCTACATTACACCGAGGTAGGAACGCACATCTCACCTGTCCCCAGCAGGCGGCGGCGTGGAGCGGTTCCCAGCCGTCACTGTCCCTGATGTTCACCAACGCTTTGTGATCTAACAGAAGTTCTGCTGCCTCCAGGTATCCATTCGCTGCAGCTATGTGCAACTGGGGAGAGAGGGTAACGCCGGGCGTTATACACAGAGAACCGGATTAGGAGGGAGGAGAGGGTAACGCCGGGTGTTATACACAGAGCACCGGGTGTTATACACAGAGCATCGGGATAAGGAGGGGAGAGAGGGTAACGCCGGGCGTTATACACAGAGAACCGGGCGTTATACACAGAGAACCGGATTAAGAGGGAGGAGAGGGTAACGCCGGGTGTTATACACAGAGCACCGGGTGTTATACACAGAGCATCGGGATAAGGAGGGGAGAGAGGGTAACGCCGGGCGTTATACACAGAGAACCGGGCGTTATACACAGAGAACCGGATTAGGAGGGAGGAGAGGGTAACGCCGGGTGTTATACACAGAGCACCGGGTGTTATAAACAGAGCATCGGGATAAGGAGGGGAGAGAGGGTAACGTCGGGTGTTATACATAGAGCACTGGGTGCTACACACAGAGAACGGGATTAGGAGGGGAGAGAGGGTAACACCGGGTGTTATACACAGAGCACCGGGTGTTATACACAGAGCACCGGGTGTTATACACAGAGCATCGAGATAAGGAGGGGAGAGAGGGTAACGTCGGGTGTTATACATAAAGCACTGGGTGCTACACACAGAGAACCGGCTGCTACACACAGAGCACCGGGTGTTACACACAGAGAACCGGGTGTTACACACAGAGAACCGGGTGTTACACACAGAGAACCGGGTGGTCTGTGGGTTACAGTCCGGCACAGATGGCTGTGTATTAGGAGGGGAGGTCTGTGGGTTACAGTCCGGCACATATGGCTGTGTATTAGGAGGGGTGACCAGTGGGTTACAGTCCGGCACGGATGGCTGTGTATTAGGAGGGGTGACCCGTGGGTTACAGTCCGGCACAGATGGCTGTGTATTAGGAGGGGTGACCCGTGGGTTACAGTCCGGCACAGATGGCGGTGTATTAGGAGGGGTGACCCGTGGGTTACAGTCCGGCACAGGTGGCGGTGTATTAGGAGGGGTGACCCTTGGGTTACAGTCCGGCACGGATGGCTGTGTATTAGGAGGGGTGACCCGTGGGTTACAGTCCGGCACAGATGGCGGTGTATTAGGAGGGGTGACCCGTGGGTTACAGTCCGGCACAGATGGCGGTGTATTAGGAGGGGTGACCCGTGGGTTACAGTCCGGCACAGGTGGCGGTGTATTAGGAGGGGTGACCCGTGGGTTACAGTCCGGCACAGGTGGCGGTGTATTAGGAGGGGTGACCCATGGGTTACAGTCCGGCACAGATGGCGGTGTATTAGGAGGGGTGACCCGTGGGTTACAGTCCGGCACGGATGGCTGTGTATTAGGAGGGGTGACCCGTGGTTTACAGTCTGGCACGGATGGCTGTGTATTAGGAGGGGTGACCCGTGGGTTACAGTCCGGCACAGGTGGCGGTGTATTAGGAGGGGTGACCCGTGGGTTACAGTCCGGCACAGGTGGCGGTGTATTAGGAGGGGTGACCCGTGGGTTACAGTCCGGCACGGATGGCTGTGTATTAGGAGGGGTGACCCGTGGTTTACAGTCTGGAACGGATGGCTGTGTATTAGGAGGGGTGACCCGTGGGTTACAGTCCGGCGCGGACGCTGTATCTGGGGGCACGGCTGTATAAGGCCAGGACAGAGCCGTCTCCTGCTGATGGAGATACATGTAACCGAGTAAGGAGAGAACACTAAATTATTTATATGGCTGTGTGGAGAACATTCATCTGTGTCACCCAGAGATCCTTTACCGGGAGCTGCTACACGCTACGTGACCCCATGTAACCCGGGATACCCAGCTGCTATGTAACCTGGGCTGGGGTCAGAGGTCACATCTATAATAATACACGCGTGACGGTTTCCTGTGCGAGAGACCACCATATACCGCATCAAGTCACCCATTCCCAAGGAGGTCACTCACCAAACTGGTGCCGGACGGGTCCTGAGCGTTGACCTCTGACCCAGACTCCAGCAGCTGCCGGATATCTGCCACCATCCTCATCTCCAGGGCCGCCCGGGACTCTTCTATCTTCTCCTGGGTGATTCCTGCAGACAACAGCATGACCCCATTATACGCGAGACAGGTAAAATAATATAGGTTACTGGCGGTAAGACAGCATCTCTTCCTATAACAGGGGTGACAGGGGGGAGGGTGCGGCAGGGAGAGGTGACCGAGGGCAGGGCCCAACAAGCAGGGGTGAGGGCCCGGCAGGGAGGGAGGGGTGAGAGGGATGAGGCCCCGGCAGGCAGGGAGGGGTGACAGGGATGAGGCCCCGGCAGGCAGGGAGGGGTGACAGGGATGAGGCCCCGGCAGGCAGGGAGGGGTGACAGGGATGAGGCCCCGGCAGGCAGGGAGGGGTGACAGGGATGAGGCCCCGGCAGGCAGGGAGGGGTGACAGGGATGAGGCCCCGGCAGGCAGGGAGGGGTGACAGGGATGAGGCCCCGGCAGGCAGGGAGGGGTGACAGGGATGAGGCCCCGGCAGGCAGGGAGGGGTGACAGGGATGAGGCCCCGGCAGGCAGGGAGGGGTGACAGGGATGAGGGCCCGGCAGGCAGGGAGGGGTGACAGGGATGAGGGCCCGGCAGGCAGGGAGGGGTGACAGGGATGAGGGCCCGGCAGGCAGGGAGGGGTGACAGGGATGAGGGCCCGGCAGGCAGGGAGGGGTGACAGGGATGAGGGCCCGGCAGGGAGGGGGGACAGGGATGAGGGCCCAGCCGGCAGGGAGGGGTGACAGGGATGAGGGCCCAGCAGGCAGGGAGGGGGGACAGGGATGAGGGCCCAGCAGGCAGGGAGGGGGGACAGGGATGAGGGCTCAGCAGGCAGGTAGGGGGGACAGGGATGAGGGCTCAGCGGGCAGGTAGGGGGGACAGGGATGAGGGCTCAGCGGGCAGGTAGGGGGGACAGGGATGAGGGACAGGGATGAGGGCCCAGCAGGCAGGAAGGGGGGACAGGGATGAGGGCCCAGCAGGCAGGAAGGGGGAACAGGGATAAGGGCTCAGCAGGCAGGAAGGGGGGACAGGCATGAGGGCCCAGCAGGCAGGAAGGGGGGATAGGGATGAGGGCCCAGCAGGCAGGGAGGGGGGACAGCAGGCAGGGAGGGGTGACAGGGATGAGGGCTCAGCAGGCAGGTAGGGGGGACAGGGATGAGGGCTCAACAGGCAGGTAGGGGGACAGGGATGAGCGCTCAGCGGGCAGGGAGGGGGGACAGGGATGAGGGCTCAGCAGGCAGGTAGGGGGGACAGGGATGAGGGCTCAGCAGGCAGGTAGGGGGGACAGGGATGAGGGCTCAGCGGGCAGGGAGGGGGGACAGGGATGAGGGCTCAGCAGGCAGGTAGGGGGGACAGGGATGAGGGCTCAGCGGGCAGGGAGGGGGGACAGGGATGAGGGCCCAGCAGGCAGGAAGGGGGGACAGGGATGAGGGCTCAGCAGGCAGGGAGGGGTGAGTGGAATGAGGGCCCAGCAGGCAGGGAGGGGTGAGAGGGATGAGGGCCCGGCAGGGAGGGGGGACAGGGATGAGGGCCCAGCAGGCAGGAAGGGGGGACAGGGATGAGGGCTCAGCCGGCAGGGAGGGGGGACAGGGATGAGGGCCCAGCCGGCAGGGAGGCGTGAGAGGGATGAGGGCCCAGCAGGCAGGGAGGGGTGAGAGGGATGAGGGCCCAGCAGGCAGGGAGTGGGGACAGGGATGAGGGCTCAGCAGGCAGGGAGGGGGGACAGGGATGAGGGCCCAGCGGGCAGGAAGGGGGGACAGGGATGAGGGCTCAGCAGGCAGGAAGGGGGGACAGGGATGAGGGCTCAGCAGGCAGGAAGGGGGGACAGGGATGAGGGCTCAGCAGGCAGGGAGGGGGGACAGGGATGAGGGCTCAGCAGGCAGGGAGGGGGGACAGGGATGAGGGCTCAGCAGGCAGGGAGGGGGGACAGGGATGAGGGCTCAGCCGGCAGGGAGGAGGGACAGGGATGAGGGCTCAGCAGGCAGGGAGGGGGGACAGGGATGAGGGCTCAGCCGGCAGGGAGAGGGGACAGGGATGAGGGCTCAGCGGGCAGGGAGGAGGGACAGGGATGAGGGCCCAGCAGGCAGGGAGGGGGGACAGGGATGAGGGCTCAGCAGGCAGGAAGGGGGGACAGGGATGAAGGCTCAGCAGGCAGGGAGGGGGGACAGGGATGAAGGCTCAGCCGGCAGGGAGGAGGGACAGGGATGAGGGCTCAGCAGGCAGGGAGGGGGGACAGGGATGAGGGCTCAGCCGGCAGGGAGGAGGGACAGGGATGAGGGCCCAGCAGGCAGGGAGGGGGGACAGGGATGAGGGCCCAGCAGGCAGGGAGGGGGGACAGGGATGAGGGCTCAGCCGGCAGGGAGAGGGGACAGGGATGAGGGCTCAGCGGGCAGGGAGGAGGGACAGGGATGAGGGCCCAGCAGGCAGGGAGGGGGGACAGGGATGAGGGCCCAGCAGGCAGGGAGGGGGGACAGGGATGAGGGCTCAGCCGGCAGGGAGAGGGGACAGGGATGAGGGCTCAGCGGGCAGGGAGGAGGGACAGGGATGAGGGCCCAGCAGGCAGGGAGGGGGGACAGGGATGAGGGCCCAGCAGGCAGGGAGGGGGGACAGGGATGAGGGCCCAGCAGGCAGGGAGGAGGGACAGGGATGAGGGCCCAGCAGGCAGGGAGGGGGGACAGGGATGAGGGCCCAGCAGGCAGGGAGGGGGGACAGGGATGAGGGCTCAGCCGGCAGGGAGAGGGGACAGGGATGAGGGCTCAGCGGGCAGGGAGGGGGGACAGGGATGAGGGCTCAGCAGGCAGGAAGGGGGGACAGGGATGAGGGCCCAGCAGGCAGGGAGGGGGGACAGGGATGAGGGCTCAGCCAGCAGGGAGAGGGGACAGGGATGAGGGCTCAGCGGGCAGGGAGGGGGGACAGGGATGAGGGCTCAGCAGGCAGGAAGGGGGGACAGGGATGAGGGCTCAGCAGGCAGGGAAGGGGGACAGGGATGAGGGCTCAGCAGGCAGGGAGGGGTGACCGGGGGCATATTAATTAATTCACCTTGCTCAGCCATGGCGGTTTCTATGTGGTCCAAAGTAGCATCATCCTCGCAGAGGTCATAGGGCATATTACCATCAGAATTCACAGCCAGGAGGTCCGCATTGCTGCAGAGAAGCAGGAGGAGGAGTGTTATCCTGCCCAGTGTCCCACCCCGTCAAATATCAGTGCCCGTCCAGTATCCCACCCCGTCCAGTATCCGTGCCCCGTCTAATATCACTGCCCGTCCAGTGTCCCACCCCGTCCAATATCACTGCCAATCTGGTATCAGTGCCCGTCCAGTGTCCCACCCCGTCCAATATCACTGCCCGTCTAGTATCCCATCCCGTCCAGTGACCCACCCCGTCCAAAATCACTGCCCGTCCGGTATCCCACCCATCCAATATCACTGCCCGTCCAGTATCCCACGCCGTCCAGTGACCCACCCCGTCCAGTATCAGTGCCCGTCCGGTATCCCACCCCGTCCAATATCAGTGCCTGCCCAGTATCATTGCCCATCCAGTGTCCCACCCTGTCTAGTATCCCACCCTGTCCAATATCAGTGCCCGTCCAGTGACCCACCCCGTCCAATATCACTGCCCGTCCAGTATCCCTGTCCGTCCAGTATCCCACCCCGTCCAATATCAGTGCCCGTCCGGTATCCCACCCCGTCCAATAGCAGTGCCCATCCGGTATCCCAAGCCGTCCAATATCCCACCCTGTCCAATATCAGTGCCTGCCGAGTATCACTGCCCATCCAGTGTCCCACCCTGTCCAATATCAGTGCCCGTCCAGTGACCCACCCCGTCCAATATCAGTGCCCGTCCAGTGACCCACCCCGTCCAATATCAGTGCCCGTCCAGTGACCCACCCCGTCCAATATCAGTGCCCGTCCAGTGACCCACCCCGTCCAATATCACTGCCCGTCCGGTGACCCACCCCGTCCAATATCAGTGCCCGTCCAGTGTCCCACCCCGTCCAATATCACTGCCCGTCCAGTGTCCCACCCCATCCAATATCACTGCCCGTCCAGTATCCCAGCCCGTCCAGTATCCCAGCCCATCCAATATCAGTGCCCGTCCGGTATCCCACCCCGTCCAATATCACTGCCCGTCCAGTGTCCCACCCCGTCCAATATCACTGCCCGTCCAGTGTCCCACCCCGTCCAATATCACTGCCCGTCCAGTGTCCCACCCCGTCCAATATCACTGCCCGTCCAGTGTCCCACCCCGTCCAATATCACTGCCCGTCCAGTGTCCCACCCCGTCCAATATCACTGCCCGTCCAGTGTCCCACCCCGTCCAATATCACTGCCCGTCCAGTGCCCATCCAATATCACTGCCCGTCCGGTATCCAACCCCGTCCAATATCACTGCCCGTCCAGTGTCCCACCCCGTCCAATATCACTGCCCGTCCAATATCCCACCCCGTCCAATATCACTGCCCGTCCAGTATCACAGCCCGTCCAGTATCCCTGCCCCGTCTAATATCACTGCCCGTCCAGTATCCCACCACGTCCAATATCACTGCATGTCCAGTGCCCCACCCCATCCAATATCAGTGCCCGTCCAATATCCCTCCCCGTCCAATATCCCTCCCCGTCCAATATCCCTCCCCGTCCAATATCAGTGCCCGTCCAATATCAGTGCCCGTCCAATATCCCTCCCCGTCCAGTATCCCACCCCGTCCAATGTCCCACCTCATCCCGTCCAGTATCCCACCCCGTCCAGTATCCCACCCAGTCCAATATCACTGCCCGTCCAGTATCCCACCCCGTCCAATATCCCACCTCATCCTGTCCAGTATCCCGCACCATCCAGTGTCCAGTATCCACTCCTATCCAGTATCCCATCACGTCCAGTATCCCACCCCATCCAGTATCCCGCCCCATCCAGTATCCCGCCCCATCCAGTATCCCACCCCATCCAGTATCCCACCCCATCCAGTGTCCAGTATCCACGCCCATCCTGTACCCCGCACCATCCACTCCCATCCAGTATCCCACCCCATCACGTCAGGTATCCACTCTCATCCAGTATCCTACCCTGTCCCATCCCGCATACCACCCTGTGCTATCCAGCATCCCACCCCATATCTATGCCTATAGGAGCAGCACGGTCGGTGTAGTGGGTAGCATTACTGCCTCTGTCAGGGCTCGGGTATCTGGTGTCCCCGGCTGTGGCAGCAGTGAGCCAGTTGAAGGGTCGGGGAACTGGAACACGGGAGGCTTGAGGTATGGACTGTTCATAGAGCACTGGGCACTGCGGGCCAAGCTAGGTGGGGGGAGTCAACGAGACTCTGACCAGAGGTGCGGAGTATAACCCGACTGACGGTTTTCACCAGGGACCCCCGCAAAAAGGTTTGGACGCTGTGCTCGGTGGACAGGTCGCAGCCCTCTGACAGAGTATCCCACACCTAACTGGCCAATCACTGAGAAATGGTTAGTGATGGGTAGTGCTGGTGAACTTGAGACTGTCGGCCTGGGAGCCGTGGACTGAGTGGTCTTGGGGGAATGGTCAACGGTGTCAGTTAGGGAGTTGTGGACTGCATTGGCGTAGAAGCTGGAGAGATGTCTACGGCAGGGAGCCGGAGAGGGGAGGGGAGCGGCCCGGGAACCGGAGAGGGGAGGGGAACGGCCCGGGAGCCGGAGAGGGGGAACGGCCCAGGAGCCGGAGAGGGGGAACGGCCCAGGAGCCGGAGAGGGGAGGGGAACGGCCCGGGAGCCGGAGAGGGGAGGGGAGCGGCCCGGGAGCCGGAGAGGGGAGGGGAGCGGCCCGGGAGCCGGAGAGGGGAGGGGAGCGGCCCGGGAGCCGGAGAGGGGAGGGGAGCGGCCCGGGAGCCGGAGAGGGGAGGGGAGCGGCCCAGGAGCCGGAGAGGGGAGGGGAGCGGCCCAGGAGCCGGAGAGGGGCAACGGCCCAGGAGCCGGAGAGGGGGAACGGCCCAGGAGCCGGAGAGGGGGAACGGCCCAGGAGCCGGAGAGGGGGAACGGCCCAGGAGCCGGAGAGGGGGAACGGCCCAGGAGCCGGAGAGGGGGAACGGCCCAGGAGCCGGAGAGGGGGAACGGCCCAGGAGCCGGAGAGGGGGAACGGCCCAGGAGCCGGAGAGGGGGAACGGCCCAGGAGCCGGAGAGGGGGAACGGCCCAGGAGCCGTGGACAGGATGTGTAGACTTGAGAGTCGACGCCTGTGTAGACTAGGGAGACGATGATGGTGTATGGCTTGGGAGCCAATGGTGGAAGCTGGATAAGCGCAGGCCTCTTCCCCTGGAAGCTGTGGGTGTTATTAGCTGGAAGGTAACCTGGCTGATGAATGGATCACCAGGGAGCCCTTGTATAATCAGCAGCAGATCACAGGTGACTCTGGGACAGGGAACGCTGACTTCTGGGTAGTACTCAGGGATCAGACAAGTTGTACAAGCCAAGGAGGAAGTGCCAGAGGCCTGACCTATATACCCCCTGCCTGTCTGTGATTGGCTGCAAGTCACAGCATCAATCAACGCCAGGAAGTACCTGTGCACACTCTGATCACATGACCTAGTGCACAGGTCAGAGTATCAAGGTCACAGGGAAATCATTGGAGGAATTTGTCATGTGACTGCAAGTGTCAAGGAGGCGCCCATGCAGCGTGGGACTGGCTTGGGATGAGCGTGGGACACCAACTAGGTCCCAGGGAATCGCCATGTACATCTAACCACTAAGAATGACTGGAGACAGCGCTGAACAGGGACTAGCGCCACAGGACGCACTAGTGCGCCGGTAAGAGACACCGACGCGGACTGCGATTTCTGACATTCACAGCACTGAGGCCATGGGTTCAATTCCCACCATGGCTCTAACTGTGTGGAGTTTGTATATTTTCCCCGTACTTGTGTGGGTTTCCTCTGGGTACTCCGGTTTCCACTCACATTCCAAATATATAATTGTAGGTTATTTGGCTCCCAACAAGAGTGTGTGTGTGTGTGTGTGTGTGTGTGTGTGTGTGTGTGTACACATGTGGTAGGGAATATAGATTGTAAGCTCCACTGGGGCAGGGACTGATGTGAATGTTCATATATTCTCTGTACAACGCTGCGGAATATGTGTGCGCTATATATAAATAAATATACTACACAGCTGTAGGCGGGGGACTTACTGTTTGATGAGTAGTTCCACCAGGTGCAGATGCCCGCAGGTGGCAGCGGCATGGAGCGGTGTCCAGAGTTCACTGTCGCAGGCGTTCACATCCGCTCCGGCATCCAGGAGCATTCGGACAATCGCCTCATAGTCGTCAATACAGCACTGGGGACAAGAGGAGAACCGCACACATGTCACTCACTGGCTCTGGGGACAACGTAACACCTCACACCTGTCCTGGCAATCTAACCTATCCCAGCAGCAGTATGGTGTAACACAGACCAGGATAACACATACAGGGCACTAAGCGTCATACAGTCTGAGCCATGAGGTATGTACGCAGCGTGCTGTGAGGACTGTAACATGTGAGGTGGTAGCAGTATGGTGTAACACCGACCAGGATAACACGTACAGGGCACATAGCGTCATACAGACGGAGATATGCGGTATGTATGCAGTGTGCTGTGAGGACTGTAACATGTAAGGTGGCAGCAGTACAGTGTAACACAGACCAGGATAACACGTACAGGGCACTAAGTGTCATACAGACGGAGCTATGCGGTATGTACGCAGCGTGCTGTGAGGACTGTAACATGTGAGGTGGCAGCAGTACGGTGTAACACAGACCAGGATAACACGTACAGGGCACTAAGTGTCATACAGACGGAGCTATGCGGTATGTACGCAGCGTGCTGTGAGGACTGTAACATGTGAGGTGGCAGCAGTACGGTGTAACACAGACCAGGATAACACGTACAGGGCACTAAGTGTCATACAGTCTGAGCTATGCGGTATGTACGCAGCGTGCTGTGAGGACTGTAACATGTGAGGTGGCAGCAGTACGATGTAACACAGACCAGGATAACACGTACAGGGCACTAAGCGTCATACAGACGGAGGCATGCGGTATGTACGCAGCGTGCTGGGAGGACTGTAACATGTAAGGTGGCAGCAGTACAGTGTAACACAGACCAGGATAACACGCACAGGGCACATAGCGTCATACAGACGGAGGCATGCGGTATGTGCGCAGCGTGCTGTGAGGACTGTAACATGTAAGGTGGTAGCAGTACGGTGTAACACAGACCAGGATAACACGTACAGGGCACTAAGTGTCATACAGACGGAGGCATGCGGTATGTATGCATCGTGCTGTGAGGACTGCAATATGTGAGGTGGCAGCAGTATGGTGTAACACAGACCAGGATAAAACGTGCAGGGCACTAAGTGTCATACAGACGGAGCTATGCGGTATGTACGCAGCGTGCTGTGAGGACTGTAACATGTGAGGTGGTAGCAGTACAGTGTAACACAGACCAGAATAACACGTACAGGGCACTAAGCGTCATACAGACGGAGGCATGCGGTATGTATGCATCGTGCTGTGAGGACTGCAATATGTGAGGTGGCAGCAGTATGGTGTAACACAGACCAGGATAACACGTACAGGGCACTAAGCGTCATACAGACAGAGGCATGCGGTATGCATGCAGCGTGCTGTGAGGACTGTAACATGTGAGGTGGCAGCAGTACGGTGTAACACAGACCAGGATAACACGTACATGGCACTAAGCGTCATACCGACCGAGCCATGTGGTATGTACGCAGCGTGCTGTGAGGACTGTAGCATGTGAGATGGCAGCAGTATGGTGTAACACAGACCAGGATAACACATACAGGGCACTAAGCGTCATACAGTCTGAGCCATGAGGTATGTACGCAGCGTGCTGTGAGGACTGTAACATGTGAGGTGGCAGCAGTATGGTGTAACACAGACCAGGATAACACGTACAGGGCACTAAGTGTCATACAGTCTGAGAAATGCGGTATGTATGCAGCGTGCTGTGAGGACTGTAACATGTGAGGTGGCAGCAGTACGGTGTAACACAGACCAGGATAACACGTACAGGGCACATAGCGTTATACAGACGGAGCCATGCGGTATGTACGCAGCGTGCTGTGAGGACTGTAACATGTGAGGTGGTAGCAGTATGGTGTAACACAGACCAGGATAACACGTACAGGGCACTAAGTGTCATACACTCTGAGCTATGCGGTATGTACGCAGTGTGCTGTGAGGACTGTAACATGTAAGGTGGCAGCAGTACTGTGTAACACAGACCAGAATAACACGTACAGGGCACTAAGCGTCATACAGACGGAGCTATGCAGTATGTACGCAGCGTGCTGTGAGGACTGTAACATGTGAGGTGGTAGCAGTATGGTGTAACACAGACCAGGATAACACGTACAGGGCACTAAGCATCATACAGACAGACGCATTCGGTATGTATGCAGTGTGCTGTGAGGACTGTAATATGTGAGATGGCAGCAGTATGGTGTAACACGGACCAGGATAACACATACAGGGCACTAAGCGTCATACAGTCTGAGCCATGAGGTATGCATGCAGCGTGCTGTGAGGACTGTAACATGTGAGGTGGCAGCAGTATGGTGTAACACAGACCAGGATAACACGTACAGGGCACTAAGTGTCATACAGTCTGAGCTATGCAGTATGTACGCAGCGTGCTGTGAGGACTGTAACATGTAAGGTGGCAGCAGTACGGTGTAACACAGACCAGGATAACACATACAGGGCACTAAGTGTCATACAGACGGAGCTATGCGGTATGTACGCAGTGTGCTGTGAGGACTGCAATATGTGAGGTGGCAGCAGTATGGTGTAACACAGACCAGGATAACACGTACAGGGCACATAACGTCATACAGACGAAGCCATGTGGTATGTACGCATCGTGCTGTGAGGACTGTAACATGTGAGGTGGCAGCAGTATGGTGTAACACAGACCAGGATAACACGTACAGGGCACTAAGTGTCATACAGTCTGAGCTATGCGGTATGTACGCAGCGTGCTGTGAGGACTGTAACATGTGAGGTGGTAGCAGTATGGTGTAACACAGACCAGGATAACACGTACAGGGCACTAAGCGTCATACAGACAGACGCATTCGGTATGTATGCAGTGTGCTGTGAGGACTGTAACATGTGAGGTGGCAGCAATATGGTGTAACACAGACCAGGATAACACGTACAGGGCACATAGCGTCATACAGACGGAGCCATGCGGTATGTACGCACCGTGCTGTGAGGACTGTAAACATGTGAGGTGGCAGCAGTACGTTGTAACACAGACCAGGATAACACGTACAGGGCACTAAGCGTCATACAGACGGAGCTATGCAGTATGTACGCAGCGTGCTGTGAGGACTGTAACATGTGAGGTGGTAGCAGTATGGTGTAACACAGACCAGGATAACACGTACAGGGCACTAAACGTCATACAGACAGATGCATTCGGTATGTATGCAGTGTGCTGTGAGGACTGTAATATGTGAGATGGCAGCAGTATGGTGTAACACAGACCAGGATAACACATACAGGGCACTAAGTGTCATACAGTCTGAGCTATGCGGTATGTACGCAGCGTGCTGTGAGGACTGTAGCATGTGAGGTGGCAGCAGTATGGTGTAACAGACCAGGATAACACATACAGGGCACTAAGTGTCATACAGTCTGAGCTATGCGGTATGTACACAGCGTGCTGTGAGGACTGTAACATGTTAGGTGGCAACAGTACAGTGTAACACAGACCAGGATAACACGTACAGGGCACTAAGCGTCATACAGACCGAGCTATGCGGTATGTACGCTGCGTGCTGTGAGGACTGTAACATGTGAGGTGGTAGCAGTACGATGTAACACAGACCAGGATAAAATGTACAGGGCACTAAGCGTCATACAGACGGAGGCATGCGGTATGTATGCAGTGTGCTGTGAGGACAGTCACATGTGAGGTGGCAGCAGTACAGTGTAACACAGACCAGAATAACACGTACAGGGCACTAAGCGTCATACAGACGGAGGCATGCGGTATGTATGTATCGTGCTGTGAGGACTGCAATATGTGAGGTGGCAGCAGTATGGTGTAACACAGACCAGGATAACACGTACAGGGCACTAAGCGTCATACAGACGGAGGCATGCGGTATGTATGCAGCGTGCTGTGAGGACTGTAACATGTGAGGTGGCAGCAGTATGGTGTAACACAGACCAGGATAACACGTACAGGGCACATAGCGTCATACAGACGGAGGCATGCGGTATGTATGCAGTGTGCTGTGAGGACTGCAATATGTGAGGTGGCAGCAGTATGGTGTAACACAGACCAGGATAACACGTACAGGGCACTAAGCGTCATACAGACAGAGGCATGCGGTATGCATGCAGCGTGCTGTGAGGACTGTAGCATGTGAGGTGGCAGCAGTATGGTGTAACACAGACCAGGATAACACATACAGGGCACTAAGTGTCATACAGTCTGAGCTATGCGGTATGTACGCAGCGTGCTGTGAGGACTGTAATATGTAAGGTGGCAGCAGTACGTTGTAACACAGACCAGGATAACACGTACAGGGCACATAGCGTCATACAGACGGAGCTATGCAGTATGTACGCAGCGTGCTGTGAGGACTGTAACATGTAAGGTGGCAGCAGTATGGTGTAACACAGACCAGGATAACACGTACAGGGCACATAGCGTCATACAGACGGAGCTATGCATATGTACGCAGCGTGCTGTGAGGACTGTAACATGTAAGGTGGCAGCAGTACAGTGTAACACAGACCAGGATAACACGTACAGGGCACTAAGTGTCATACAGTCTGAGCTATGCGGTATGTACGCTGCGTGCTGTGAGGACTATAGCATGTGAGGTGGCAGCAGTATGGTGTAACACAGACCAGGATAACACGTACAGGGCACTAAGCGTCATACAGATGGAGGCATGCGGTATGTACGCAGCGTGCTGTGAGGACTGTAGCATGTGAGGTGGCAGCAGTATGGTGTAACAGACCAGGATAACACATACAGGGCACTAAGTGTCATACAGTCTGAGCTATGCGGTATGTACGCAGCGTGCTGGGAGGACTGTAGCATGTGAGGTGGCAGCAGTATGGTGTAACACAGACCAGGATAACACATACAGGGCACTAAGTGTCATACAGTCTGAGCTATGCAGTATGTACGCTGCGTGCTGTGAGGACTGTAACATGTGAGGTGGCAGCAGTACGATGTAACACAGACCAGGATAAAATGTACAGGGCACTAAGCGTCATACAGACGGAGGCATGCGGTATGTATGCAGTGTGCTGTGAGGACAGTCACATGTGAGGTGGCAGCAGTACAGTGTAACACAGACAAGAATAACACGTACAGGGCACTAAGCGTCATACAGACGGAGGCATGCGGTATGTATGTATCGTGCTGTGAGGACTGCAATATGTGAGGTGGCAGCAGTATGGTGTAACACAGACCAGGATAACACGTACAGGGCACTAAGCGTCATACAGACGGAGGCATGCGGTATGTATGCAGCGTGCTGTGAGGACTGTAACATGTGAGGTGGCAGCAGTATGGTGTAACACAGACCAGGATAACACGTACAGGGCACATAGCGTCATACAGACGGAGGCATGCGGTATGTATGCAGTGTGCTGTGAGGACTGTAATATGTGAGATGGCAGCAGTATGGTGTAACAGACCAGGATAACACGTACAGGGGACTAAGCGTCATACAGATGGAGGCATGCGGTATGTACGCAGCGTGCTGTGAGGACTGTAATATGTGAGGTAGCAGCAGTACGGTGTAACACAGACCAGGATAACACGTACATGGCACTAAGCGTCATACCGACCGAGCCATGTGGTATGTATGCAGTGTGCTGTGAGGACTGCAATATGTGAGGTGGCAGCAGTATGGTGTAACACAGACCAGGATAACACGTACAGGGCACTAAGCGTCATACAGACAGAGGCATGCGGTATGCATGCAGCGTGCTGTGAGGACTGTAACATGTGAGGTGGCAGCAGTACGGTGTAACACAGACCAGGATAACACGTATATGGCACTAAGCGTCATACCGACCGAGCCATGTGGTATGTACGCAGCGTGCTGTGAGGAATGTAGCATGTGAGGTGGCAGCAGTATGGTGTAACACAGACCAGGATAACACATACAGGGCACTAAGTGTCATACAGTCTGAGCTATGCGGTATGTACGCAGCGTGCTGTGAGGACTGTAACATGTTAGGTGGCAACAGTACAGTGTAACACAGACCAGGATAACACGTACAGGGCACTAAGCGTCATACAGACCGAGCCATGCGGTATGTACGCTGCGTGCTGTGAGGACTATAACATGTGAGGTGGTAGCAGTACGATGTAACACAGACCAGGATAAAATGTACAGGGCACTAAGCGTCATACAGACGGAGGCATGCGGTATGTATGCAGTGTGCTGTGAGGACAGTCACATGTGAGGTGGCAGCAGTACAGTGTAACACAGACCAGAATAACACGTACAGGGCACTAAGCGTCATACAGACGGAGGCATGCGGTATGTATGTATCGTGCTGTGAGGACTGCAATATGTGAGGTGGCAGCAGTATGGTGTAACACAGACCAGGATAACACGTACAGGGCACTAAGCATCATACAGACAGACGCATTCGGTATGTATGCAGTGTGCTGTGAGGACTGTAACATGTGAGGTGGCAGCAGTATGGTGTAACACAGACCAGGATAACACGTACAGGGCACATAGCGTCATACAGACGGAGGCATGCGGTATGTATGCAGTGTGCTGTGAGGACTGTAATATGTGAGATGGCAGCAGTATGGTGTAACACAGACCAGGATAACACGTACAGGGGACTAAGCGTCATACAGATGGAGGCATGCGGTATGTACGCAGCGTGCTGTGAGGACTGTAGCATGTGAGGTGGCAACAGTACAGTGTAACACAGACCAGGATAACACATACAGGGCACTAAGTGTCATACAGTCTGAGCTATGCGGTATGTACGCAGCGTGCTTTGAGGACTGTAACATGTTAGGTGGCAACAGTACAGTGTAACACAGACCAGGATAACACGTACAGGGCACTAAGCGTCATACAGACCGAGCCATGCGGTATGTACGCTGCGTGCTGTGAGGACTGTAACATGTGAGGTGGCAGCAGTACAATGTAACACAGACCAGGATAACACGTACAGGGCACTAAGCGTCATACAGACGGAGGCATGCGGTATGTATGCAGCGTGCTGTGAGGACTGTAACATGTGAGGTGGCAGCAGTATAGTGTAACACAGACCAGGATAACACGTACAGGGCACTAAGTGTCATACAGACGGAGGCATGCGGTATGTATGCAGTGTGCTGTGAGGACTGTAATATGTGAGATGGCAGCAGTATGGTGTAACACAGACCAGGATAACACATACAGGGCACTAAGTGTCATACAGTCTGAGCTATGCGGTATGTACGCTGCGTGCTGTGAGGACTATAGCATGTGAGGTGGCAGCAGTATGGTGTAACACAGACCAGGATAACACGTACAGGGCACTAAGCGTCATACAGATGGAGGCATGCGGTATGTACGCAGCGTGCTGTGAGGACTGTAGCATGTGAGGTGGCAGCAGTATGGTGTAACAGACCAGGATAACACATACAGGGCACTAAGTGTCATACAGTCTGAGCTATGCGGTATGTACGCTGCGTGCTGTGAGGACTGTAACATGTGAGGTGGCAGCAGTACGATGTAATACAGACCAGAATAACACGTACAGGGCACTAAGCGTCATACAGATGGAGGCATGCGGTATGTATGCATCGTGCTGTGAGGACTGCAATATGTGAGGTGGCAGCAGTATGGTGTAACACAGACCAGGATAACACGTACAGGGCACTAAGCGTCATACAGACGGAGGCATGCGGTATGTATGCTGCGTGCTGTTAGGACTGTAACATGTGAGGTGGCAGCAGTACGGTGTAACACAGACCAGGATAACACGTACATGGCACTAAGCGTCATACACACCGAGCCATGTGGTATGTACGCAGCGTGCTGTGAGGACTGTAGCATGTGAGGTGGCAGCAGTACGGTGTAACACAGACCAGGATAACACGTACAGGGCACATAGCGTCCTACAGACGGAGATATGCGGTATGTATGCAGCGTGCTGTGAGGACTGTAACATGTGAGGTGGCAGCAGTACGGTGTAACACAGACCAGGATAACACGTACAGGGCACTAAGTGTCATACAGACGGAGGCATGCGGTATGTACGCAGCATGCTGTGAGGACTGTAGCATGTGAGGTGGCAGCAGTATGGTGTAACACAGACCAGGATAACACGTACAGGGCACTAAGTGTCATACAGACGGAGGCATGCGGTATGTACGCAGCGTGCTGTGAGGACTGTAGCATGTGAGGTGGCAGCAGTATGGTGTAACACAGACAAGGATAACACGTACATGGCACTAAGTGTCATACAGTCTGAGCTATGCGGTATGTACGCAGCGTGCTGTGAGGACTGTAACATGTGAGGTGGCAGCAGTATGGTGTAACACAGACCAGGATAACACGTACAGGGCACTAAGTGTCATACAGACGGAGGCATGCGGTATGTACGCAGCGTGCTGTGAGGACTGTAGCATGTGAGGTGGCAGCAGTATGGTGTAACACAGACAAGGATAACACGTACATGGCACTAAGTGTCATACAGTCTGAGCTATGCGGTATGTACGCAGCGTGCTGTGAGGACTGTAGCATGTGAGGTGGCAGCAGTATGGTGTAACACAGACCAGGATAACACGTACAGGGCACTAAGTGTCATACAGACGGAGGCATGCGGTATGTACGCAGCGTGCTGGGAGGACTGCAACATGTGAGGTGGCAGCAGTATGTTGTAACACAGACCAGGATAACACATACATGGCACTAAGTGTCATACAGACGGAGGCATGCGGTATGTACGCAGCGTGCTGTGAGGACTGTAACATGTGAGGTGGCAGCAGTACGGTGTAACACAGACCAGGATAACACGCACAGGGCACTTAGTGTCATACAGACCGAGCGCAGCACCCCGTCTAGGGTGCGTTTACCCGGTGAACTGAAAGTTTGCCGTGCACATGCACGAAACGTTCACTGCGCAGACGCGCAACATCAGTCCTCTATGCGAATGCACAGAGGACCGAGGGAATAAGAATAACCCCCATAGTGTAACTGTGGTCACCAACCTGATGTAGCGCAGTCAGACCGTCCTCATTATACAGGTTGGGGCTAAATCCATTCTGTAGTAACTGGCGAACTGCAAGAGAAACACAGAACGCCATCATTATTACTGGCAGACATCGGTCACTGATGGAAAACGCAGGATGTGATCTGTAGGAGGTGGAACCCCTTATATTCCGGAATGTTATCACTATAGGCACTGTGTGAGCACTGCCAAGCGGTGATGGGCAATTCCAAACCGTGGAGAGTGCGGCTGTGGCGACAGCTACAAAACCGCGGCGGCAGCAATAACTAATACAATTTAGTGCAGCTCGGTAGACTTTCAATGTAAGACTATGGGGGTATTCAATGTCGGGTCACAGCTGTCGGGTGGCCTGACAGCCGTGGCCCTGTCCCGTTCTCGGTCTGCTCGACCGAGAATTTGCAGGCGGGATTCAATGTCCCGCCTGCCATGGGTCGAGAAGGGGGCGTGGCCACAAGCTGCGGCCAGGAATAGGCGAGCTGCACACACCACGTCTAATACAGGTATATCCTGCCTGGTGCTGACGTCACACACCCTCCTCTAATACAGGTATATCCGGCCTGGTGCCGACGTCACACACCCTCCCCTAATACAGACATATCCTGCCTGGTGCCGACGTCACACACCCTCCCCTAATACAGGTATATCCGGCCTGGTGCTGACGTCACACACCCTCCCCTAATACAGGTATATCCGGCCTGGTGCTGACGTCACACACCCTCCCCTAATACAGGTATATCCGGCCTGGTGCTGACGTCACACACCCTCCTCTAATACAGGTATATCCGGCCTGGTGCTGACATCACACACACTCCCCTAACGGGGAAGCGGTCATCTATTAGAATTAACTTAGGTCTACAGTCATTAGGTCGACCCCACTAGGTCGACTGGCAGGAAGGTCGACCTGACTTAAGGTCGACATGGGCCAAGGTCGACATGACTTAAGGTCGAATTTGCATAAAGGTCAACATGAGGAAGGTCGACTGGTCATAAGGTCGACATGGGGTTTATCACTGTTTTTTGAGCCGACATGTGCCGACAGGCGGTATTTCATGCCCTACCATCCACAAGGGCATGGAGGAGGTTATTAAAGCTGTGGCGAGCGAAGCGAGGCGAGGCACCGTGCCCAAAGCATCGCGAGCGAAGCGAGCGATGCGAGGGTCCGATTCTCATTGCCAACTGTGTCCATGTCGACTGTGTCGACATTCGGATAAAAAAAAACAGTGAAAACCCCATGTCGACCTTATGGCCAGTCGACCTTCCTCATGTCGACCTTTATGCAAATTCGACCTTAAGTCATGTCGACCTTGGCCCATGTCGACCTTAAATCAGGTCGACCTTCCTGCCAGTCGACCTAGTGGGGTCGACCTAATGACTGTAGACCTTATTTCATTCTAATAGATGTACCGATTCCCCCTAACGTAAGTAGTGGCGGTGATCCCTCACAGCTACGCAGCGTTTATATGGTATTCGAGCCTACCTCTGAAAAAGCCCCAATGACAAACAGGACTGTTTGAGGAATACCGTCCCCCCCATATTTACAGAGCAGGAGGAAACACAGTATAGTTGGGGTGTGGTAGAGGATAAGGAGAGCCGGCTACAAGACGTCGTTGTCCCGTTGCCAGAGACTACAGCCAAGTTACGGTCAGGATTACTTCCTTCAACATCTAAAGTCCATGATTAGTGCTGATGTCTGAGGGTCCAATGTGCAGCGCTGACGGATCACGTGTTTATCATTTCTCACCGGGAGCAGATCTGCATAACGTGACCCTGGAGAGAAGCCGTCTAGTTTGGAGGGTTCCTGTGACATTGGTGTGGTCATGCGCAAGGGACCACATTATGTGTGACAGAATAGTGTCGGACCCAGGAGGTGTGTACTGTGCACACCATCATCTACATACACCACACAGCGCCTGTGTCCAACACACACTCCATCATCTACATACACCACACAGTGCCTGTGTACAATACACACCTCCATCATCTACATACACCACACAGCGCCTGTGTACAATACACACCTCCATCATCTACATACACCACACAGTGCCTGTGTACAACACACACCTCCATCATCTACATACACCACACAGCGCCTGTGTACAATACACACCTCCATCATCTACATACAGCGCCTGTGTACAATACACACCTCCATCATCTACATACACCACACAGCGCCTGTGTACAATACACACCTCCATCATCTACATACAGCGCCTGTGTACAATACACACCTCCATCATCTACATACACCACACAGTGCCTGTGTACAATACACACCTCCATCATCTACCACACAGCGCCTGTGTACAACACACACCTCCATCATCTACATACACCACACAGTGCCGATGTACAATACACACACTCCATCATCTACATACACCACACAGCGCCTGTGTACAATACACACCTCCATCATCTACATACACCACACAGTGCCTGTGTACAACACACACCTCCATCATCTACATACACCACACAGCGCCTGTGTACAATACACACCTCCATCATCTACATACAGCGCCTGTGTACAATACACACCTCCATCATCTACATACACCACACAGCGCCTGTGTACAATACACACCTCCATCATCTACATACAGCGCCTGTGTACAATACACACCTCCATCATCTACATACACCACACAGTGCCTGTGTACAATACACACCTCCATCATCTACCACACAGCGCATGTGTACAACACACACCTCCATCATCTACATACACCACACAGTGCCGATGTACAATACACACCTCCATCATCTACATACACCACACAGCGCCTGTGTACAATACACACCTCCATCATCTACATACACCACACAGTGCCTGTGTACAACACACACCTCCATCATCTACATACACCACACAGCGCCTGTGTACAATACACACCTCCATCATCTACATACAGCGCCTGTGTACAATACACACCTCCATCATCTACATACACCACACAGTGCCTGTGTACAATACACACCTCCATCATCTACCACACAGCGCCTGTGTACAACACACACCTCCATCATCTACATACAGCGCCTGTGTACAATACACACCTCAATCATCTACATACACCACACAGCGCCTGTGTACAACACACACCTCCATCATCTACATACACCACACAGTGCCGATGTACAATACACACCTCCATCATCTACATACACCACACAGCGCCTGTGTCCAACACACACCTCCATCATCTACATACACCACACAGTGCCGATGTACAATACACACCTCCATCATCTACATACACCACACAGCGCCTGTGTACAACACACACCTCCATCATCTACATACACCACACAGCGCCTGCGTACAACACACACCTCCATCATCTACATACACCACACAGCGCCTGTGTACAACACACACCTCCATCATCTACATACACCACACAGCGCCTGTGTACAACACACACCTCCATCATCTACATACACCACACAGTGCCGATGTACAATACACACCTCCATCATCTACATACACCACACAGCGCCTGTGTCCAACACACACCTCCATCATCTACATACACCACACAGTGCCGATGTACAATACACACCTCCATCATCTACATACACCACACAGCGCCTGTGTACAACACACACCTCCATCATCTACATACACCACACAGCGCCTGCGTACAACACACACCTCCATCATCTACATACACCACACAGCGCCTGCGTACAACACACACCTCCATCATCTACATACACCACACAGCGCCTGCGTACAACACACACCTCCATCATCTACATACACCACACAGCGCCTGTGTACAACACACACCTCCATCATCTACATACACCACACAGCGCCTGTGTACAATACACACCTCCATCATCTACATACACCACACAGCGCCTGTGTACAATACACACCTCCATCATCTACATACACCACACAGCGCCTGTGTACAATACACACCTCCATCATCTACATACACCACACAGCGCCTGTGTACAATACACTCCATCATTTACCACACAGCGCCTGTGTACAACACACACCTCCATCTTCTACATACACCACACAGCGCCTGTGTACAACACACACCTCCATCATCTACATACACCACACAGTGCCTGTGTACAATACACACCTCCATCATCTACATACACCACACAGCGCCGATGCACAATACACACCTCCACCATCTACATACACCACACAGCGCCTGTGTACAACACACACCTTCATCATCTACATACACCACACAGCGCCTGTGTACAACACACACCTCCATCATCTACCACAGCGCCTGTGTACAATATACACCTCCATCATCTACATACACCACACAGCGCGTGTGTACAATACACACCTCCATCATCTACATACACCACACAGCGCCTGTGTACAACACACACTCCATCATCTACATACACCACACAGCGCCTGTGTACAATACACACTCCATCATCTACATACACCACACAGCGCCTGTGTACAATACACACCTCCATCATCTACATACACCACACAGTGCCGATGTACAATACATACCTCCATCACCTACCACACAGCGCCTGTGTACAACACACACCTCCATCATCTACATACACCACACAGCGCCTGTGTACAATACACACCTCCATCATCTACATACACAGTGCCGATGTACAATACATACCTCCATCACCTACCACACAGCGCCTGTGTACAACACACACCTCCATCATCTACATACACCACACAGCGCCTGTGTACAACACACACCTCCATCATCTACATACACCACACAGTGCCTGTGTACAATACACTCCATCATTTACCACACAGCGCCTGTGTACAACACACACCTCCATCATCTACATACACCACACAGCGCCTGTGTACAATACACACCTCCATCATCTACATACACCACACAGCGCCTGTGTACAACACACACCTCCATCATCTACATACACCACACAGCGCCTGTGTACAACACACACCTCCATCATCTACATACACCACACAGTGCCTGTGTACAATACACACCTCCATCATCTACATACACCACACAGCGCCTGTGTACAATACACACCTCTATAACCTACCACACAGCGCCTGTGTACAACACACACCTCCATCATCTACATACACCACACAGCGCCTGTGTACAATACGATGCAATACACACCTCTATAACCTACCACACAGCGCCTGTGTACAACACACACCTCCATCATCTACATACACCACACAGCGCCTGTGTACAATACACACTCCATCATCTACATACACCACACAGCGCCTGTGTACAATACACACCTCCATCATCTACATACACCACACAGTGCCGATGTACAATACATACCTCCATCACCTACCACACAGCGCCTGTGTACAACACACACCTCCATCTTCTACATACACCACACAGCGCCTGTGTACAACACACACCTCCATCATCTACATACACCACACAGTGCCTGTGTACAATACACACCTCCATCATCTACATACACCACACAGCGCCGATGCACAATACACACCTCCACCATCTACATACACCACACAGCGCCTGTGTACAACACACACCTTCATCATCTACATACACCACACAGCGCCTGTGTACAACACACACCTCCATCATCTACCACAGCGCCTGTGTACAATATACACCTCCATCATCTACATACACCACACAGCGCGTGTGTACAATACACACCTCCATCATCTACATACACCACACAGCGCCTGTGTACAACACACACTCCATCATCTACATACACCACACAGCGCCTGTGTACAATACACACTCCATCATCTACATACACCACACAGCGCCTGTGTACAATACACACCTCCATCATCTACATACACCACACAGTGCCGATGTACAATACATACCTCCATCACCTACCACACAGCGCCTGTGTACAACACACACCTCCATCATCTACATACACCACACAGCGCCTGTGTACAATACACACCTCCATCATCTACATACACAGTGCCGATGTACAATACATACCTCCATCACCTACCACACAGCGCCTGTGTACAACACACACCTCCATCATCTACATACACCACACAGCGCCTGTGTACAACACACACCTCCATCATCTACATACACCACACAGTGCCTGTGTACAATACACTCCATCATTTACCACACAGCGCCTGTGTAAAACACACACCTCCATCATCTACATACACCACACAGCGCCTGTGTACAATACACACCTCCATCATCTACATACACCACACAGCGCCTGTGTACAACACACACCTCCATCATCTACATACACCACACAGCGCCTGTGTACAACACACACCTCCATCATCTACATACACCACACAGTGCCTGTGTACAATACACACCTCCATCATCTACATACACCACACAGCGCCTGTGTACAATACACACCTCTATAACCTACCACACAGCGCCTGTGTACAACACACACCTCCATCATCTACATACACCACACAGCGCCTGTGTACAATACGATGCAATACACACCTCTATAACCTACCACACAGCGCCTGTGTACAACACACACCTCCATCATCTACATACACCACACAGCGCCTGTGTACAATACACACTCCATCATCTACATACACCACACAGCGCCTGTGTACAATACACACCTCCATCATCTACATACACCACACAGTGCCGATGTACAATACATACCTCCATCACCTACCACACAGCGCCTGTGTACAACACACACCTCCATCATCTACATACACCACACAGCGCCTGTGTACAATACACACCTCCATCATCTACATACACAGTGCCGATGTACAATACATACCTCCATCACCTACCACACAGCGCCTGTGTACAACACACACCTCCATCATCTACATACACCACACAGCGCCTGTGTACAACACACACCTCCATCATCTACATACACCACACAGTGCCTGTGTACAATACACTCCATCATTTACCACACAGCGCCTGTGTACAACACACACCTCCATCATCTACATACACCACACAGCGCCTGTGTACAATACACACCTCCATCATCTACATACACCACACAGCGCCTGTGTACAACACACACCTCCATCATCTACATACACCACACAGCGCCTGTGTACAACACACACCTCCATCATCTACCACAGCGCCTGTGTACAACACACATCTCCATCATCTACATACACCACACAGCGCCTGTGTACAATACACACCTCCATCATCTACATACACCACACAGCGCCTGTGTACAATACACACCTCCATCATCTACATACACCACACAGCGCCGATGTACAATACACACCTCCATCATCTACATACACCACACAGCGCCTGTGTACAACACACACCTCCATCATCTACATACACCACACAGTGCCGATGTACAATACACACCTCCATCATCTACATACACCACACAGTGCCGATGCACAATACACACCTCCATCATCTACCACACAGCGCCTGTGTACAATATACACCTCCATCATCTACATACACCACACAGTGCCTGCGTACAATACACACCTCCATCATCTACCACACAGCGCCTGTGTACAACACACACCTCCATCATCTACATACACCACACAGCGCCTGTGTACAATACACACCTCCATCATCTACCACACAGCGCCTGTGTACAACACACACCTCCATCATCTACATACACCACACAGCGCCTGTGTACAATACACACCTCCATCATCTACATACACCACACAGTGCCGATGTACAATACACACCTCCATCATCTACCACACAGCGCCTGTGTACAACACACACCTCCATCATCTACATACACCACACAGCACCTGTGTACAACACACACCTCCATCATCTACATACACCACACAGTGCCTGTGTACAATACACTCCATCATTTACCACACAGCGCCTGTGTACAACACACACCTCCATCATCTACATACACCACACAGCGCCTGTGTACAATACACACCTCCATCATCTACATACATCACACAGCGCCTGTGTACAATATACACCTCCATCATCTACATACACCACACAGCGCCTGTGTACAACACACTCCATCATCTACATACACCACACAGCGCCTGTGTACAACACACACCTACATCATCTACATACACCACACAGTGCCGATGTACAATACACACCTCCATCATCTACATACACCACACAGCGCCTGTGTACAATACACACCTCCATCATTTACATACACCACACAGCACCTGTGTACAATACACACCTCCATCATCTACATACACCACACAGCGCCTGTGTACAATACACACCTCCATCATCTACATACACCACACAGTGCCGATGTACAATACACACCTCCATCATCTACCACACAGCGCCTGTGTACAACACACACCTCCATCTTCTACATACACCACACAGCGCCTGTGTACAACACACACCTCCATCATTTACCACACAGCGCCTGTGTACAACACACACCTCCATCTTCTACATACACCACACAGCGCCTGTGTACAACACACACCTCCATCATCTACATACACCACACAGTGCCTGTGTACAATACACACCTCCATCATCTACATACACCACACAGCGCCTGTGTCCAACACACACCTCCATCATCTACATACACCACACAGCGCCTGTGTACAACACACACCTCCATCATCTACATACACCACACAGCACCTGTGTACAACACACACCTCCATCATCTACATACACCACACAGTGCCTGTGTACAATACACTCCATCATTTACCACACAGCGCCTGTGTACAACACACACCTCCATCATCTACATACACCACACAGCGCCTGTGTACAATACACACCTCCATCATCTACATACACCACACAGCGCCTGTGTACAATATACACCTCCATCATCTACATACACCACACAGCGCCTGTGTACAACACACTCCATCATCTACATACACCACACAGCGCCTGTGTACAACACACACCTACATCATCTACATACACCACACAGTGCCGATGTACAATACACACCTCCATCATCTACATACACCACACAGCGCCTGTGTACAATACACACCTCCATCATTTACATACACCACACAGCGCCTGTGTACAATATACACCTCCATCATCTACATACACCACACAGTGCCGATGTACAATACACACCTCCCTCATCTACCACACAGCGCCTGTGTACAACACACACCTCCATCTTCTACATACACCACACAGCGCCTGTGTACAACACACACCTCCATCATTTACCACACAGCGCCTGTGTACAACACACACCTCCATCATCTACATACACCACACAGCGCCTGTGTACAACACACACCTCCATCATCTACATACACCACACAGTGCCGATGTACAATACACACACTCCATCATCTACATACACCACACAGCGCCTGTGTACAATACACACCTCCATCATCTACATACACCACACAGTGCCTGTGTACAACACACACCTCCATCATCTACATACACCACACAGCGCCTGTGTACAATACACACCTCCATCATCTACATACAGCGCCTGTGTACAATACACACCTCCATCATCTACATACGCCACACAGCGCCTGTGTACAATACACACCTCCATCATCTACATACAGCGCCTGTGTACAATACACACCTCCATCATCTACATACACCACACAGTGCCTGTGTACAATACACTCCATCATTTACCACACAGCGCCTGTGTACAACACACACCTCCATCTTCTACATACACCACACAGTGCCGATGTACAACACACACCTCCATCATCTACATACACCACACAGCGCCTGTGTACAACACACACCTCCATCATCTACATACACCACACAGCGCCTGTGTACAACACACACCTCCATCATCTACATACACCACACAGCGCCTGTGTACAACACACACCTCCATCATCTACATACACCACACAGCGCCTGTGTACAATACACACCTCCATCATTTACATACACCACACAGTGCCTGTGTACAACACACACCTCCATCATCTACATACACCACACAGTGCCTGTGTACAATACACTCCATCATTTACCACACAGTGCCTGTGTACAACACACACCTCCATCATCTACATACACCACACAGCGCCTGTGTACAATACACACCTCCATCATCTACATACACCACACAGCGCCTGTGTACAACACACACCTCCATCATCTACATACACCACACAGCGCCTGTGTACAATACACACCTCCATCATCTACATACACCACACAGCGCCTGTGTACAACACACACCTCCATCATCTACATACACCACACAGCACCTGCGTACAACACACACCTCCATCATCTACATACACCACACAGTGCCTGTGTACAATACACTCCATCATTTACCACACAGCGCCTGTGTACAACACACACCTCCATCATCTACATACACCACACAGCGCCTGTGTACAATACACACTCCATCATCTACATACACCACACAGTGCCTGTGTACAACACACACCTCCATCATCTACATACACCACACAGCGCCTGTGTACAACACACACCTCCATCTTCTACATACACCACACAGTGCCTGTGTACAACACACACCTACATCATCTACATACACCACACAGCGCCTGTGTACAACACACACCTCCATCATCTACATACACCACACAGTGCCTGTGTACAACACACACCTCCATCATCTACATACACCACACAGTGCCGATGTACAATACACACCTCCATCATCTACCACACAGCGCCTGTGTACAACACACACCTCCATCATCTACATACACCACACAGCGCCTGTGTACAACACACACCTCCATCTTCTACATACACCACACAGCGCCTGTGTACAATACACACCTCCATCATCTACATACACCACACAGTGCCTGTGTACAATACACACCTCCATCATCTACATACACCACACAGCGCCTGTGTACAATACACACCTCCATCATCTACATACACCACACAGCGCCTGTGTACAATACACACCTCCATCATCTACATACACCACACAGTGCCTGTGTACAACACACACCTCCATCATCTACATACACCACACAGCGCCTGTGTACAACACACACCTCCATCTTCTACATACACCACACAGTGCCTGTGTACAACACACACCTACATCATCTACATACACCACACAGCGCCTGTGTACAACACACACCTCCATCATCTACATACACCACACAGTGCCTGTGTACAACACACACCTCCATCATCTACATACACCACACAGTGCCGATGTACAATACACACCTCCATCATCTACCACACAGCGCCTGTGTACAACACACACCTCCATCATCTACATACACCACACAGCGCCTGTGTACAACACACACCTCCATCTTCTACATACACCACACAGCGCCTGTGTACAATACACACCTCCATCATCTACATACACCACACAGTGCCTGTGTACAATACACACCTCCATCATCTACATACACCACACAGCGCCTGTGTACAATACACACCTCCATCATCTACATACACCACACAGTGCCTGTGTACAATACACACCTCCATCATCTACATACACCACACAGCACCTGTGTACAACACACACCTCCATCATCTACATACACCACACAGTGCCGATGTACAATACACACCTCCATCATCTACATACACCACACAGCGCCTGTGTACAACACACACCTCCATCATCTACATACACCACACAGTGCCTGTGTACAATACACTCCATCATTTACCACACAGCGCCTGTGTACAATATACACCTCCATCATCTACATACACCACACAGCGCCTGTGTACAACACACACCTCCATCATCTACATACACCACACAGTGCCTGTGTACAATACACACCTCCATCATCTACATACACCACACAGTGCCTGTGTACAATACACACCTCCATCATCTACATACACCACACAGTGCCTGTGTACAATACACACCTCCATCATCTACCACACAGCGCCTGTGTACAACACACACCTCCATCATCTACATACACCACACAGTGCCTGTGTACAATACACACCTCCATCATCTACATACACCACACAGTGCCTGTGTACAATACACACCTCCATCATCTACATACACCACACAGTGCCTGTGTACAATACACACCTCCATCATCTACCACACAGCGCCTGTGTACAACACACACCTCCATCATCTACATACAGCGCCTGTGTACAATACACACCTCAATCATCTACATACACCACACAGTGCCGATGTACAATACACACCTCCATCATCTACATACACCACACAGCGCCTGTGTACAATATACACCTCCATCATCTACATACACCACACAGCGCCTGTGTACAACACACACCTCCATCATCTACATACACCACACAGTGCCTGTGTACAACACACACCTCCATCATCTACATACACCACACAGCGCCTGTGTACATTACACACCTCCATCATCTACATACACCACACAGCGCCTGTGTACAACACACACCTCCATCATCTACATACACCACACAGCGCCTGTGTACAACACACACCTCCATCATCTACATACACCACACAGTGCCGATGTACAATACACACCTCCATCATCTACATACACCACACAGCGCCTGTGTACAACACACACCTCCATCATCTACATACACCACACAGCGCCGATGCACAATACACACCTCCACCATCTACATACACCACACAGCGCCTGTGTACAACACACACCTCCATCATCTACATACACCACACAGCGCCTGTGTACAACACACACCTCCATCATCTACATACACCACACAGCGCCTGTGTACAATATACACCTCCCTCATCTACATACACCACACAGTGCCGATGTACAATACATACCTCCATCACCTACCACACAGCGCCTGTGTACAACACACACCTCCATCATCTACATACACCACACAGTGCCTGTGTACAATATACACCTCCCTCATCTACATACACCACACAGCGCCTGTGTACAATATACACCTCCATCATCTACATACACCACACAGTGCCTGTGTACAATACACACCTCCATCATCTACATACACCACACAGCGCCTGTGTACAATACACCTCCATCATCTACATACACCACACAGTGCCTGTGTACAATACACACCTCCATCATCTACATACACCACACAGCGCCTGTGTACAACACACACCTCCATCATCTACATACACCACACAGCGCCTGTGTACAATACACACCTCCATCATCTACATACACCACACAGTGCCTGTGTACAATACACTCCATCATCTACATACACCACACAGTGCCTGTGTACAATACACACCTCCATCATCTACATACACCACACAGCGCCTGTGTACAACACACACCTCCATCATCTACATACACCACACAGTGCCTGTGTACAACACACACCTCCATCATCTACATACACCACACAGCGCCTGTGTACAATATACACCTCCATCATCTACATACACCACACAGTGCCTGTGTACAATACACACCTCCATCATCTACATACACCACACAGCGCCTGTGTACAACACACACCTCCATCATCTACATACACCACACAGCGCCTGTGTACAACACACACCTCCATCATCTACATACACCACACAGCGCCTGTGTACAATACACACCTCCATCATCTACATACACCACACAGCGCCTGTGTACAACACACACCTCCATCATCTACATACACCCCACAGCGCCTGTGTACAACACACACCTCCATCATCTACATACACCACACAGCGCCTGTGTACAATACACACCTCCATCATCTACATACACCACACAGCGCCTGTGTACAACACACACCTCCATCATCTACATACACCACACAGCGCCTGTGTACAACACACACCTCCATCATCTACATACACCCCACAGCGCCTGTGTACAACACACACCTCCATCATCTACATACACCACACAGCGCCTGTGTACAATACACACCTCCATCATCTACATACACCACACAGCGCCTGTGTACAACACACACCTCCATCATCTACATACACCACACAGCGCCTGTGTACAACACACACCTCCATCATCTACATACACCACACAGCGCCTGCGTACAACACACACCTCCATCATCTACATACACCACACAGCGCCTGTGTACAATACACACCTCCATCATCTACATACACCACACAGCGCCTGTGTACAATACACTCCATCATTTACCACACAGCGCCTGTGTACAACACACACCTCCATCTTCTACATACACCACACAGTGCCTGTGTACAACACACACCTCCATCATCTACATACACCACACAGCGCCTGTGTACAATACACTCCATCATTTACCACACAGCGCCTGTGTACAACACACACCTCCATCATCTACATACACCACACAGCGCCTGTGTACAATACACACCTCCATCATCTACCACACAGCGCCTGTGTACAATACACACCTCCATCTTCTACATACACCACACAGTGCCGATGTACAACACACACCTCCATCATCTACATACACCACACAGTGCCGATGTACAACACACACCTCCATCATCTACATACACCACACAGCGCCTGTGTACAACACACACCTCCATCATCTACATACACCACACAGCGCCTGTGTACAATACACACCTCCATCATCTACATACACCACACAGCGCCTGTGTACAACACACACCTCCATCATCTACATACACCACACAGCGCCTGTGTACAATACACACCTCCATCATCTACATACACCACACAGCGCCTGCGTACAATACACACCTCCATCATCTACCACACAGCGCCGGTGTACTTCAGTCGTTAGTAATGTGTCAGAGCACATTCCCGGGGTCACACACTGCCGAATACTGACCATGGTTCTAGCCCACCTCAGTCCAGGAACAACGTCTCTCTCTGGGGACTGCTATTGCATGGGAGGCAGGAACAGGATTGGCCCCTCACCCCCCATATGGCTGCACCGCCAGGAGTAGTGACAGCGCAGAGATGGGGGGGAATAAGGCGCATGGGATGGTAACTCAGAATATGGATTTTTCTCCCTCTGACGTGAAAGGGTTAACTCTGATGATGGGAAAAGAGCCAGTGTCAGAGCTGCCTGGGAGAATAAATAGAGGAACAGCCCGCGGCAGGGGTGGGACGGAAGCAGCACAGGAACGGGTGTCGTGTGTGGGACAGGTGATCTCGTACTGCTGACCCCCCAGCATCTGTGCCCTGACCCCCAGCATCTGTACCCTGACCCCCAGCATCTGTACCCTGACCCCCAGCATCAGGTGTAATGCCCCCCCCAGCATCTGTACCCTGACCCCCAGCATCTGTACCCTGACCCCCAGCATCTGTACCCTGACCCCCAGCATCTGTACCCTGACCCCCATCTGCAGGTGTAATGCACCCCCCAGCATCTGTACCCTGACCACCATCGGCAGGTGTAATGCCCCCCCCCCCAGCATCTGTACCCTGACCCCCAGCATCTGTGCCCTGACCCCCAGCATCTGTACCCTGACCCCCAGCATCTGTACCCTGACCCCCAGCATCTGTACCCTGACCCCCAGCATCTGTACCCTGACCCCCAGCATCTGTGCCCTGACCCCCAGCATCTGTGCCCTGACCCCCAGCATCTGTGCCCTGACCCCCAGCATCTGTACCCTGACCCCCAGCATCTGTACCCTGACCCCCAGCATCTGTACCCTGACCCCCAGCATCTGTGCCCTGACCCCCAGCATCTGTGCCCTGACCCCCAGCATCTGTGCCCTGACCCCCAGCATCTGTGCCCTGACCCCCAGCATCTGTACCCTGACCCCCAGCATCTGTACCCTGACCCCCAGCATCTGTACCCTGACCCCCAGCATCTGTGCCCTGACCCCCAGCATCTGTACCCTGACCCTTATCTGCAGGTGTAATGCCCCCCCCCAGCATCTGTGCCCTGACCCCCAGCATCTGTACCCTGACCCGCAGCATCTGTACCCTGACCCCCAGCATCTGTACCCTGACCCCCAGCATCTGTACCCTGACCCGCAGCATCTGTACCCTGACCCCCAGCATCTGTACCCTGACCCCCATCTGCAGGTGTAATGCACCCCCCAGCATCTGTACCCTGACCCCCAGCATCTGTACCCTGACCCCCAGCATCTGTACCCTGACAACCATCGGCAGGTGTAATGCCCCCCCCCCCCAGCATCTGTACCCTGACCACCATCGGCAGGTGTAATGCCCCCCCCCCCAGCATCTGTACCCTGACCCCCATCTGCAGGTGTAATGCACCCCCCAGCATCTGTACCCTGACCCTTATCTGCAGGTGTAATGCCCCCCCCAGCATCTGTACCCTGACCCCCAGCATCTGTACCCTGACCCCCAGCATCTGTACCCTGACCCCCATCTGCAGTTGTAATGCACCCCCCAGCATCTGTACCCTGACCCCCAGCATCTGTACCCTGACCCCCAGCATCTGTACCCTGACCCCCATCTGCAGGTGTAATGCACCCCCCAGCATCTGTACCCTGACCCCCAGCATCTGTGCCCTGACCCCCATCTGCAGGTGTAATGCACCCCCCAGCATCTGTACCCTGACCCCCAGCATCTGTACCCTGACCCCCATCTGCAGGTGTAATGCACCCCCCAGCATCTGCAGGTGTAATGCACCCCCCAGCATCTGTGCCCTGAGCCCCATCTGCAGGTGTACTGCACCCCCACAAACCCCAGCAGGTGTACCCTGACCCTAAGCCCCATCTGCAGGTAAATGTCCCCTCGGCATCTATACCCTGACCCCCAGTCCCCTCTGCATCTGTACCCGGACCCCCATCTGCAGGTGTAATGGGTACTTATTTCCTAGCACGGCACCACCGATTTTGATCGTATCCATCGGGGCGGAAAAATCGCGTCGATCGCATCGCATGCCAACCAAATCGCATGCGATGCGATCGACCCGATTTTTACATTGGAATCAATGTAAAATGGTCCCTGAGACCAGATTTTACATTGATTTTAATGTGAATTCCCCCAAAACCCCCCCATTTTAATAGAAAACCCCCCATATGTTTGAAATGCCCCCCCATTGTTAACGCCACCCCGCTATTGACGCCAATCCGAAGCTTGGCGAGCGCAGCGAGCCCGCGAGCGCAGCGGTACGCGTCCTACGACCTTTTCATACCCCCACTATCCACGTCGGCGTGGAGACGAGAATAGAAAGTGTGGCGAGCGCAGCGAGCTACCGAGGACGAAGCGTGGCGAGCGCAGCGAGGGGACGCGGATACCTTCACAGGTATCGAAGTCCCCTTGCTGCGCTCGCCGCACTTTATAAAGTCAACTCCATGCCGACGTGGATAGTGGGGGTATGAAAAGGTCGGAGGACGCGTACCACTGCGCTCGCCACGCTTTGGGTTGACGTCAACAGCGGGGTGGCGTTAACAATGGGGGGGCATTAAACATAGTTTTTAACCATATTCAATGTGAAATGGGCCATTTTGGCCCATTTCACATTGACACCTATGTAAAATCGGGTCCATCGCGTTGATTGTATGCCTTAAGTACCTTAAACGAGATGGGCGCCGTGCTAGGAAACAAGTACCAACCGGAGTACCCATACCTTGTAATGCACCCCCCAGCATCTGTACCCTGACCCCCATCTGCAGGTGTAATGCACCCCCCCAATCCCAGCAGGTGTACCCCACTAAGCCCCATCTGCAGGTAAATGTCCCCCCTGCATCTATACCCTGACCCCCAGCCCCCTCCCACCCCTATATCCTGCCCCACAGTCCCCATCTATACCCCCAGTTCCACCTGGCCCTATACCCTGACCCCCAGTCCCCCCCACCCCTATACCCAGCCCCTCCCCCCTCCTGCCCCTATACCCAGCCCGCAGTCCCCCCCACCTCTATACCCTGAGCCGCAGTTCCACCTGCTCCTATACCCTGACCCCCAGTCCCCCCACCCCCGGATCTCAGCCCCATCACCCCTACATACTGCAGAGGAGGAACAGATGGCGCCCCCTGTACCAGTCTCTGCACACACAGCCTGGGATACTAGGGCACGTGGTGCCACACATGGGAACGCCACCCACACCACCAGAGACACGTATGGCATCCAACAGGTCTCATACTAACCCCTGACATGACTGGCTGTGACTGTGATGCACATACATACACGCGTGCAGTGTCTGATCATGTATGTGCAGGTATTGTCTGCATTATAATACCCACGTCTAGGTGTAACATGCACCCAGTGACCATTACACGTCATTCCCAGCCACACGTGTCACCCCAGTGACATCACTTGTCACCAAGGAGGCGGGCACACAGTTCTGCCACGCTGCGTAGAGGGGGGGGGGTAGGCACTGGGTGTCCAGTTAGTGGCCACATTACCGGGCGAGAGGGTCCGTGCATCACTGACCAGGCCTGGTGCTGGGCAGGGGCAGTGCATATCAAAGACCCAGCCACAGTGCCTCAGATGTACTCCGGGCACCCGCAGCCCACTAGTGCCCCATGTAACCAACCACCCAGGTATATATATACATAGATAGACAGAGTGACGGACGTGGCACGGTGCTGGGAGCGCTCTCATGCCACACGTGTAATTACAGACATGGTATTGTACCCTGTAATCTGCCAGTCTCTGCTTATACATATACGTACGCTCTAATTATATGTATGTGGTCACCCCCAGATACAGGCACAGAAAGCGGGCGACCAGGACTATTTATACACACACATCTGCACCAGCCACCAGCAGTCCCTGTCCCCACACCAGACCGGCCCCATCCCTGCCGGCTGAGCCCCCCTCCTCCCCTCCCCGCCGGCTGAGCCCCCCTCATCCCATCCCTGCCGGCTGAGCCCCCTCCTCCCCTCCCCGCCGACTGAGCCCCCCTCATCCCCTCCCCGCCGACTGAGCCCCCCTCATCCCCTCCCCGCCGACTGAGCCCCCCTCATCCCAACCCTGCCGGCTGAGCCCCCTCCTCCCCTCCCCGCCGACTGAGCCCCCTCCTCCCCTCCCCGCCGACTGAGCCCCCCTCATCCCATCCCTGCCGGCTGAGCCCCCTCCTCCCCTCCCCGCCGACTGAGCCCCCCTCATCCCATCCCTGCCGGCTGAGCCCCCTCCTCCCCTCCCCGCCGACTGAGCCCCCCTCATCCCATCCCCGCCGGCTGAGCCCCCTCCTCCCCTCCCCGCCGACTGAGCCCCCCTCATCCCATCCCCGCCGGCTGAGCCCCCTCCTCCCCTCCCCGCCGACTGAGCCCCCCTCATCCCATCCCCGCCGGCTGAGCCCCCTCCTCCCCGCCGACTGAGCCCCCCTCATCCCATCCCTGCCGGCTGAGCCCCCTCCTCCCCGCCGGCTGAGCCCCCCTCATCCCATCCCTGCCGGCTGAGCCCCCCTCCTCCCCTCCCCGCCGGCTGAGCCCCCCTCATCCCATCCCCGCCGGCTGATCCCCCTACTCCCATCCCCGCCGGCTGAGCCCCCTCCTCCCATCCCCGCCTGAGCCCCCTCCTCCCATCCCCGCCTGAGCCCCCTCCTCCCATCCCCGCCGCCTGAGCCCCCTCCTCCCATCCCCGCCGGCTGATCCCCCTCCTCCCATCCCCGCCGGCTGATCCCCCTCCTCCCATCCCCGCCGGCTGATCCCCCTCCTCCCATCCCCGCCGGCTGATCCCCCTCCTCCCATCCCCGCCGGCTGATCCCCCTCCTCCCATCCCCGCCGGCTGATCCCCCTCCTCCCATCCCCGCCGGCTGATCCCCCTCCTCCCATCCCCGCCGGCTGATCCCCCTCCTCCCATCCCCGCCTGCTGAGCCCCCTCCTCCTATCCCCGCCTGCTGAGCCCCCTCCTCCCATCCCCGCCTGCTGAGCCCCCTCCTCCCATCCCCGCCTGCTGAGCCCACTCCTCCCATCCCTGCCGGGTGAGCCCCCTCATCCCATCCCCTCCTGCTGAGCCCCCTCATCCCAAACTCACAGAATGACACCCCTCTCCCTCCTCCCTGCTGAGCCCCCTCCTCCCATCCCCGCCTGCTGAGCCCCCTCCTCCCATCCCCTCCGGCTGCATTCTAATGACCTGTACTCTCCTCCCTCCTGCATTCTAATGACCTGTACTTCCCCCCCTCCTGCATTATAATGACCTGTATACTCCTCCCTCCTGCATTATAATGACCTGTACATTCCCCTCCTGCATTATAATGACCTGCACACTCCTCCCTCCTGCATTATAATGACCCGTACACTCCCTCTTCCTGTATTATAATTATCCGTACACTCCCCCCTCCTGTATTCCAATTAACTGTACACTCCCCTCTCCTGCATTCTAATGACCTGTACATTCCCCCCTCCTGCATTCTAATGACCTGTACATTCCCCCCTCCTGCATTCTAATGACCTGTACTCTCCCCCCTCCTGCATTCTAATGACCTGTACATCCCCCCTCCTGCATTCTAATGACCTGTACTCTCCCCCTCCTGCATTCTAATGACCTGTACTCTCCCCCCTCCTGCATTCTAATGACCTGTACTCTCCCCCCTCCTGCATTCTAATGACCTGTACTCTCCCCCCTCCTGCATTCTAATGACCTGTACACTCCCCCCTCCTGCATTATAAATGACCTGTACACTCCCCCCTCCTGCATTATAAATGACCTGTACACTCCCCCCTCCTGCATTATAAATGACCTGTACACTCCCCCCTCCTGCATTATAAATGACCTGTACACTCCCCCTCTCCTGCATTATAATGACCTGAATGCTCCCCCCTCCTGCATTATAATGACCTGTATACTCCCCCCTCCTGCACTATAATGACCGTACACTCCCCCCCTGTACTCGGTGCTATACAGGAAATAACCAGCACATGATGGCCATCAGGGGAGACATTAGCAGATTAGTGTCCAGCGTCTTATAATTATATGATCTGTCGGATTACATTCCGTCATGTGTCTGCGGGGAGATCAGACAGTCACATCCAATTACCCAGCATAGAGAGACATCTCCCGACCTGCCAGAGACATACCCCACAGAGAGACATCTCCAAGAGACATACCCCACAGAGAGAGACACCTCCAAGAGACATACCCCACAGAGAGAGACACCTCCCAGAGACATACCCCACAGAGAGAGACACCTCCCAGAGACATACCCCAGAGAGACACCTCCCGACCTCCCAGAGACATACCCCACAGAGAGAGACACCTCCCAGAGACATACCCCACAGAGAGACACCTCCCAGAGACATACCCCACAGAGAGACACCTCCCAGAGACATACCCCACAGAGAGACACCTCCCAGAGACATACCCCACAGAGAGACACCTCTCGACCTACCAGAGACGTACCCCACAGAGAGACACCTCTCGACCTACCAGAGACGTACCCCACAGAGAGACACCTCCAAGAGACATACCCCACAGAGAGACACCTCCAAGAGACATACCCCACAGAGAGACACCTCCAAGAGACATACCCCACAGAGAGACACCTCCAAGAGACATACCCCACAGAGAGACACCTCCAAGAGACATACCCCACAGAGAGACACCTCCCAGAGACATACCCCACAGAGAGACACCTCCAAGAGACATACCCCACAGAGAGACACCTCCAAGAGACATACCCCACAGAGAGACACCTCCAAGAGACATACCCCACAGAGAGACACCTCCAAGAGACATACCCCACAGAGAGACACCTCCAAGAGACATACCCCACAGAGAGAGACACCTCCAAGAGACATACCCCACAGAGAGAGACACCTCCAAGAGACATACCCCAGAGAGAGACACCTCCAAGAGACATACCCCAGAGAGAGAGACACCTCCCAGAGACATACCCCACAGAGAGACACCTCCCAGAGACATACCCCACAGAGAGAGACACCTCCCAGAGACATACCCCACAGAGAGAGACACCTCCCAGAGACATACCCCACAGAGAGAGACACCTCCCAGAGACATACCCCACAGAGAGAGACACCTCCCAGAGACATACCCCACAGAGAGAGACACCTCCCAGAGACATACCCCACAGAGAGACATCTCCCTACCTGACAGAGACATACCCCACAGAGAGACACCTCCCAGAGACATACCCCACAGAGACATCTCCCGACCTGACAGAGACATACCCCACAGAGAGACACCTCCCAGAGACATACCCCACAGAGAGACACCTCCCAGAGACATACCCCACAGAGAGACACCTCCCAGAGACATACCCCACAGAGAGACACCTCCCAGAGACATACCCCACAGAGAGACACCTCCCAGAGACATACCCCACAGAGAGACACCTCCCAGAGACATACCCCACAGAGAGACACCTCCCAGAGACATACCCCACAGAGAGACACCTCCCAGAGACATACCCCACAGAGAGACACCTCCCAGAGACATACCCCACAGAGAGACATCTCCCGACCTGACAGAGACATACCCCACAGAGAGACACCTCCCAGAGACATACCCCACAGAGACATCTCCCGACCTGACAGAGACATACCCCACAGAGAGACACCTCCCAGAGACATACCCCACAGAGAGACACCTCCCGACCTCCCAGAGACATACCCCACAGAGAGACACCTCCCAGAGACATACCCCAGAGAGACACCTCCCAGAGACATACCCCAGAGAGACACCTCCCAGAGACATACCCCACAGAGAGACACTTCCCAGAGACATACCCCACAGAGAGACACTTCCCAGAGACATACCCCACAGAGAGACACTTCCCAGAGACATACCCCACAGAGAGACACTTCCCAGAGACATACCCCACAGAGAGACACTTCCCAGAGACATACCCCACAGAGAGACACCTTCCCAGAGACATACCCCACAGAGAGACACTTCCCAGAGACATACCCCACAGGGAGACACCTCCCGACCTACCAGAGACGTACCCCACAGAGAGACATCTCCGGACCTGCCAGAGACGTACCCCACAGAGAGACATCTCCCAGAGACGTACCCCACAGAGAGACACCTCCCAGAGACGTACCCCACAGAGAGACACCTCCCGCCAGAGACATACCCCACAGAGAGACACCTCCCAGAGACATACCCCACAGAGAGACACCTCCCAGAGACATACCCCACAGAGAGACACCTCCCAGAGACATACCCCACAGAGAGACACCTCCCAGAGACATACCCCACAGAGAGACACCTCCCAGAGACATACCCCACAGAGAGACACCTCCCAGAGACATACCCCACAGAGAGACACCCCGACATCTCCCCAGAGACATACCCCACAGAGAGACATCTCCCGACCTCCCAGAGACATACCCCACAGAGAGACACCTCCCAGAGACATACCCCACAGAGAGACATCTCCCGACCTGCCAGAGACATACCCCACAGAGAGACACCTCCCAGAGACATACCCCACAGAGAGACATCTCCCGACCTGACAGAGACATACCCCACAGAACACGCAGAGTGACATCTCCCGACCTGCCAGAGACATACCCCACAGAGAGACACCTCCAGAGACATACCCCACAGAGAGACATCTCCCGACCTGACAGAGACATACCCACAGAGAGACATCTCCCGACCTGCCAGAGACATACCCCACAGAGAGACACCTCCCAGAGACATACCCCACAGAGAGACACCTCCCAGAGACATACCCCACAGAA